>NC_092653.1:25775698-26075698 GCF_032118995.1 Asterias amurensis | reverse complement strand
AAATTTCAAAGTTTTAGAGCGGCTTCCAGACTTCTTGATACCGAAAATTAAAAGTAGGCGGCTGTGCTCCGAAACGATCTCAACAAGCCTCCCTACGGGATTTTTGTGCACAAAGAAAATCAAAAGTACAACGGGTCAATTTGACGCCAAATCATTGCTCAATCTAAACAAGTTTAGCACCATTGGATGGACAATTTCAAGGGCTTTCCTCTCGTACAAAAATTAGCGCTATGGGGATTTTCAAAGCGACGCTAGAAGCCAGGGAGTAGACGCGACACACCCCATAAACTTGGGACATTTAATGCATGATATACACGGCATGTAGTGATTATTGGAGAAAACAAATACTATGCGTTGAAAAAAAGCCCGGACTTATAAAAACTTTCAGCAATGCTTTCGAATAATTCTGGAACTAAAAACGATAGAGAGACGCAGTTTGTACCTGCGTCATTCTGACATTTCCCTAAATTCAAATTTCAAAGTTTTAGAGCGGCTTCCAGACTTCTTGATACCGAAAATTAAAAGTAGGCGGCTGTGCTCCGAAACGATCTCAACAAGCCTCCCTACGGGATTTTTGTGCACAAAGAAAATCAAAAGTACAACGGGTCAATTTGACGCCAAATCATTGCTCAATCTAAACAAGTTTAGCACCATTGGATGGACAATTTCAAGGGCTTTCCTCTCGTACAAAAATTAGCGCTATGGGGATTTTCAAAGCGACGCTAGAGGCCAGGGAGTAGACGCGACACACCCCATAAACTTGGGACATTTAATGCATGATATACACGGCATGTGGTGATTATTGGAGAAAACAAATACTATGCGTTGAAAAAAAGCCCGGACTTATAAAAACTTTCAGCAATGCTTTCGAATAATTCTGGAACTAAAAACAATAGAGAGACGCAGTTTGTACCTGCGTCATTCTGACATTTCCCTAAATTCAAATTTCAAAGTTTTAGAGCGGCTTCCACACTTCTTGATACCGAAAATTAAAAGTAGGCGGCTGTGCTCCGAAACGATCTCAACAAGCCTCCCTACGGGATTTTTGTGCACCGAGAAAATCAAAAGTACAACGGGTCCATTTTACCCCAAATCATTGCTCAATCTAAACAAGTTTAGCACCATTGGATGGACAATTTCAAGGGCTTTCCTCTCGTACAAAAATTAGCGCTATGGGGATTTTCAATACGACGCTAGAAGCCAGGGAGTAGACGCGACACACCCCATAAACTTGGGACATTTAATGCATGATATACACGGCATGTAGTGGTTATTGGAGAAAACAAATACTATGCGTTGACAAAAAGCCCGGACTTATAAAAACTTTCAGCAATGCTTTCGAATAATTCTGGAACTAAAAACGATAGAGAGACGCAGTTTGTACCTGCGTCATTCTGACATTTCCCTAAATTCAAATTTCAAAGTTTTAGAGCGGCTTCCACACTTCTTGATACCGAAAATTAAAAGTTGGCGGCTGTGCTCCGAAACGATCTCAACAAGCCTCCCTACGGGATTTTTGTGCACAAAGAAAATCAAAAGTACAACGGGTCAATTTGACGCCAAATCATTGCTCAATCTAAACAAGTTTAGCACCATTGGATGGACAATTTCAAGGGCTTTCCTCTCGTACAACAATTAGCGCTATGGGGATTTTCAAAGCGACGCTAGAGGCCAGGGAGTAGACGCGACACACCCCATAAACTTGGGACATTTAATGCATGATATACACGGCATGTGGTGATTATTGGAGAAAACAAATACTATGCGTTGAAAAAAAGCCCGGACTTATAAAAACTTTCAGCAATGCTTTCGAATAATTCTAGAACTAAAAACGATAGAGAGACGCAGTTTGTACCTGCGTCATTCTGACATTTCCCTAAATTCAAATTTCAAAGTTTTAGAGCGGCTTCCAGACTTCTTGATACCGAAAATTAAAAGTAGGCGTCTGTGCTCCGAAACGATCTCAACAAGCCTCCCTACGGGATTTTTGTGCACAGAGAAAATCAAAAGTACAACGGGTCCATTTTACCCCAAATCATTGCTCAATCTAAACAAGTTTAGCACCATTGGATGGACAATTTCAAGGGCTTTCCTCTCGTACAAAAATTAGCGCTATGGGGATTTTCAAAGCGACGCTAGAGGCCAGGGAGTAGACGCGACACACCCCATAAACTTGGGACATTTAATGCATGATATACACGGCATGTGGTGATTATTGGAGAAAACAAATACTATGCGTTGAAAAAAAGCCCGGACTTATAAAAGCTTTCAGCAATGCTTTCGAATAATTCTGGAACTAAAAACGATAGAGAGACGCAGTTTGTACCTGCGTCATTCTGACATGTCCCTTAATTCAAATTTCAAAGTTTTAGAGCGGCTTCCAGACTTCTTGATACCGAAAATTAAAAGTAGGCGGCTGTGCTCCGAAACGATCTCAACAAGCCTCCCTACGGGATTTTTGTGCACAGAGAAAATCAAAAGTACAACGGGTCAATTTGACCCCAAATCATTGCTTAATCTAAACAAGTTTAGCACCATTAGATGGACAATGTCAAGGGCTTTCCTCTCGTACAAAAATTAGCGCTCTGGAGATTTTCAAAGCGACGCTAGAGGCCAGGGAGTAGACGCGACACACCCCATAAACTTGGGACATTTAATGCATGATATACACGGCATGTGGTGATTATTGGAGAAAACAAATACTATGCGTTGAAAAAAAGCCCGGACTTATAAAAACTTTCAGCAATGCTTTCGAATAATTCTGGAACTAAAAACGATAGAGAGACGCAGTTTGTACCTGCGTCATTCTGACATGTCCCTTAATTCAAATTTTAAAGTTTTAGAGCGGCTTCCACACTTCTTGATACCGAAAATTAAAAGTAGGCGGCTGTGCTCCGAAACGATCTCAACAAGCCTCCCTACGGGATTTTTGTGCACAGAGAAAATCAAAAGTACAACGGGTCAATTTGACCCCAAACCATTGCTCAATCTAAACAAGTTTAGCACCATTGGATGGACAATTTCAAGGGCTTTCCTCTCGTACAAAAATTAGCGCTATGGGGATTTTCAAAGCGACGCTAGAGGCCAGGGAGTAGACGCGACACACCCCATAAACTTGGGACATTTAATGCATGATATACACGGCATGTGGTGATTATTGGAGAAAACAAATACTATGCGTTGAAAAAAAGCCCGGACTTATAAAAACTTTCAGCAATGCTTTCGAATAATTCTGGAACTAAAAACGATAGAGAGACGCAGTTTGTACCTGCGTCATTCTGACATGTCCCTAAATTCAAATTTCAAAGTTTTAGAGCGACTTCCACACTTCTTGATACCGAAAATTAAAAGTAGGCGGCTGTGCTCCGAAACGATCTCAACAAGCCTCCCTACGGGATTTTTGTGCACAGAGAAAATCAAAAGTACAACGGGTCAATTTGACCCCAAATCATTGCTTAATCTAAACAAGTTTAGCACCATTAGATGGACAATTTCAAGGGCTTTCCTCTCGTACAAAAATTAGCGCTATGGGGATTTTCAAAGCGACGCTAGAGGCCAGGGAGTAGACGCGACACACCCCATAAACTTGGGACATTTAATGCATGATATACACGGCATGTGGTGATTATTGGAGAAAACAAATACTATGCGTTGAAAAAAAGCCCGGACTTATAAAAACTTTCAGCAATGCTTTCGAATAATTCTGGAACTAAAAACGATAGAGAGACACAGTTTGTACCTGCGTCATTCTGACATTTCCCTAAATTCAAATTTCAAAGTTTTAGAGCGGCTTCCAGACTTCTTGATACCGAAAATTAAAAGTAAGCGGCTGTGCTCCGAAACGATCTCAACAAGCCTCCCTACGGGATTTTTGTGCACAGAGAAAATCAAAAGTACAACGGGTCAATTTGACCCCAAATCATTGCTCAATCTAAACAAGTTTAGCACCATTGGATGGACAATTTCAAGGGCTTTCCTCTCGTACAAAATATAGCGCTATGGGGATTTTCAAAACGACGCTAGAGGCCAGGGAGTAGACGCGACACACCCCATAAACTTGGGACATTTAATGCATGATATACACGGCATGTGGTGATTATTGGAGAAAACAAATACTATGCGTTGAAAAAAAGCCCGGACTTATAAAAACTTTCAGCAATGCTTTCGAATAATTCTGGAACTAAAAACGATAGAGAGACGCAGTTTGTACCTGCGTCATTCTGACATTTCCCTTAATTCAAATTTCAAAGTTTTAGAGCGGCTTCCAGACTTCTTGATACCGAAAATTAAAAGTAAGCGGCTGTGCTCCGAAACGAACTCAACAAGCCTCCCTACGGGATTTTTGTGCACAGAGAAAATCAAAAGTACAACGGGTCAATTTGACCCCAAATCATTGCTCAATCTAAACAAGTTTAGCACCATTGGATGGCCAATTTCAAGGGCTTTCCTCTCGTACAAAAATTAGCGCTATGGGGATTTTCAAAGCGACGCTAGAGGCCAGGGAGTAGACGCGACACACCCCATAAACTTGGGACATTTAATGCATGATATACACGGCATGTGGTGATTATTGGAGAAAACAAATACTATGCGTTGAAAAAAAGCCCGGACTTATAAAAACTTTCAGCAATGCTTTCGAATAATTCTAGAACTAAAAACGATAGAGAGACGCAGTTTGTACCTGCGTCATTCTGACATTTCCCTAAATTCAAATTTCAAAGTTTTAGAGCGGCTTCCACACTTCTTGATACCGAAAATTAAAAGTTGGCGGCTGTGCTCCGAAACGATCTCAACAAGCCTCCCTACGGGATTTTTGTGCACAGAGAAAATCAAAAGTACAACGGGTCCATTTTACCCCAGATCATTGCTCAATCTAAACAAGTTTAGCACCATTGGATGGACAATTTCAAGGGCTTTCCTCTCGTACAAAAATTAGCGCTATGGGGATTTTTAAAGCGACGCTAGAAGCCAGGGAGTAGACGCGACACACCCCATAAACTTGGGACATTTAATGCATGATATACACGGCATGTGGTGATTATTGGAGAAAACAAATACTATGCGTTGAAAAAAAGCCCGGACTTATAAAAACTTTCAGCAATGCTTTCGAATAATTCTGGAACTAAAAACGATAGAGAGACGCAGTTTGTACCTGCGTCATTCTGACATTTCCCTAAATTCAAATTTTAAAGTTTTAGAGCGGCTTCCACACTTCTTGATACCGAAAATTAAAAGTAGGCGGCTGTGCTCCGAAACGATCTCAACAAGCCTCCCTACGGGATTTTTGTGCACAGAGAAAATCAAAAGTACAACGGGTCAATTTGACCCCAAATCATTGCTTAATCTAAACAAGTTTAGCACCATTAGATGGACAATTTCAAGGGCTTTCCTCTCGTACAAAAATTAGCGCTATGGGGATTTTCAAAGCGACGCTAGAAGCCAGGGAGTAGACGCGACACACCCCATAAACTTGGGACATTTAATGCATGATATACACGGCATGT
Organism: Asterias amurensis; assembly: GCF_032118995.1. Lineage (NCBI taxonomy): Eukaryota > Metazoa > Echinodermata > Asteroidea > Forcipulatida > Asteriidae > Asterias > Asterias amurensis. The sequence continues at coordinate 26,070,194 of NC_092653.1, read as the reverse complement.
GGTGATTATTGGAGAAAACAAATACTATGCGTTGAAAAAAAGCCCGGACTTATAAAAACTTTCAGCAATGCTTTCGAATAATTCTAGAACTAAAAGCGATAGAGAGACGCAGTTTGTACCTGCGTCATTCTGACATTTCCCTAAATTCAAATTTCAAAGTTTTAGAGCGGCTTCCAGACTTCTTGATACCGAAAATTAAAAGTAGGCGTCTGTGCTCCGAAACGATCTCAACAAGCCTCCCTACGGGATTTTTGTGCACAGAGAAAATCAAAAGTACAACGGGTCAATTTGACCCCAAATCATTGCTTAATCTAAACAAGTTTAGCACCATTAGATGGACAATTTCAAGGGCTTTCCTCTGGTACAAAAATTAGCGCTATGGGGATTTTTAAAGCGACGCTAGAGGCCAGGGAGTAGACGTGACACACCCCATAAACTTGGGACATTTAATGCATGATATACACGGCATGTGGTGATTATTGGAGAAAACAAATACTATGCGTTGCAAAAAGCCCGGACTTATAAAAACTTTCAGCAATGCTTTCGAATAATTCTGGAACTAAAAACGATAGAAACGCAGTTTGTACCTGCGTCATTCTGACATGTCCCTTAATTCAAATTTCAAAGTTTTAGAGCGGCTTCCAGACTTCTTGATACCGAAAATTAAAAGTAGGCGGCTGTGCTCCGAAACGATCTCAACAAGCCTCCCTACGGGATTTTTGTGCACAGAGAAAATCAAAAGTACAACGGGTCAATTTGACCCCAAATCATTGCTCAATCTAAACAAGTTTAGCACCATTGGATGGACAATTTCAAGGGCTTTCCTCTCGTACAAAAATTAGCGCTATGGGGATTTTTAAAGCGACGCTAGAAGCCAGGGAGTAGACGCGACACACCCCATAAACTTGGGACATTTAATGCATGATATACACGGCATGTGGTGATTATTGGAGAAAACAAATACTATGCGTTGAAAAAAAGCCCGGACTTATAAAAACTTTCAGCAATGCTTTCGAATAATTCTGGAACTAAAAACGATAGAGAGACGCAGTTTGTACCTGCGTCATTCTGACATTTCCCTTAATTCAAATTTCAAAGTTTTAGAGCGGCTTCCAGACTTCTTGATACCGAAAATTAAAAGTAAGCGGCTGTGCTCCGAAACGATCTCAACAAGCCTCCCTACGGGATTTTTGTGCACAGAGAAAATCAAAAGTACAACGGGTCAATTTGACCCCAAATCATTGCTTAATCTAAACAAGTTTAGCACCATTAGATGGACAATTTCAAGGGCTTTCCTCTGGTACAAAAATTAGCGCTATGGGGATTTTCAAAGCGACGCTAGAGGCCAGGGAGTAGACGCGACACACCCCATAAACTTGGGACATTTAATGCATGATATACACGGCATGTGGTGATTATTGGAGAAAACAAATACTATGCGTTGAAAAAAAGCCCGGACTTATAAAAACTTTCAGCAATGCTTTCGAATAATTCTGGAACTAAAAACGATAGAGAGACGCAGTTTGTACCTGCGTCATTCTGACATTTCCCTTAATTCAAATTTCAAAGTTTTAGAGCGGCTTCCAGACTTCTTGATACCGAAAATTAAAAGTAGGCGGCTGTGCTCCGAAACGATCTCAACAAGCCTCCCTACGGGATTTTTGTGCACAGAGAAAATCAAAAGTACAACGGGTCAATTTGACCCCAAATCATTGCTTAATCTAAACAAGTTTAGCACCATTAGATGGACAATTTCAAGGGCTTTCCTCTGGTACAAAAATTAGCGCTATGGGGATTTTCAAAGCGACGCTAGAGGCCAGGGAGTAGACGCGACACACCCCATAAACTTGGGACATTTAATGCATGATATACACGGCATGTGGTGAATACTATGCGTTGAAAAAAAGCCCGGACTTATAAAAACTTTCAGCAATGCTTTCGAATAATTCTGGAACTAAAAACGATAGAGAGACGCAGTTTGTACCTGCGTCATTCTGACATTTCCCTAAATTCAAATTTCAAAGTTTTAGAGCGGCTTCCAGACTTCTTGGTACCGAAAATTAAAAGTAAGCGGCTGTGCTCCGAAACGAACTCAACAAGCCTCCCTACGGGATTTTTGTGCACAGAGAAAATCAAAAGTACAACGGGTCAATTTGACCCCAAATCATTGCTTAATCTAAACAAGTTTAGCACCATTAGATGGACAATTTCAAGGGCTTTCCTCTCGTACAAAAATTAGCGCTATGGGGATTTTCAAAGCGACGCTAGAGGCCAGGGAGTAGACGCGACACACCCCATAAACTTGGGACATTTAATGCATGATATACACGGCATGTGGTGATTATTGGAGAAAACAAATACTATGCGTTGAAAAAAAGCCCGGACTTATAAAAACTTTCAGCAATGCTTTCGAATAATTCTGGAACTAAAAACGATAGAGAGACGCAGTTTGTACCTGCGTCATTCTGACATTTCCCTAAATTCAAATTTCAAAGTTTTAGAGCGGCTTCCAGACTTCTTGATACCGAAAATTAAAAGTAGGCGGCTGTGCTCCGAAACGATCTCAACAAGCCTCCCTACGGGATTTTTGTGCACAGAGAAAATCAAAAGTACAACGGGTCAATTTGACCCCAAATCATTGCTCAATCTAAACAAGTTTAGCACCATTGGATGGACAATTTCAAGGGCTTTCCTCTCGTACAAAAATTAGCGCTATGGGGATTTTCAAAGCGACGCTAGAGGCCAGGGAGTAGACGCGACACACCCCATAAACTTGGGACATTTAATGCATGATATACACGGCATGTGGTGATTATTGGAGAAAACAAATACTATGCGTTGAAAAAAAGCCCGGACTTATAAAAACTTTCAGCAATGCTTTCGAATAATTCTGGAACTAAAAACGATAGAGAGACGCAGTTTGTACCCGCGTCATTCTGACATTTCCCTAAATTCAAATTTCAAAGTTTTAGAGCGGCTTCCAGACTTCTTGATACCGAAAATTAAAAGTAGGCGGCTGTGCTCCGAAACGATCTCAACAAGCCTCCCTACGGGATTTTTGTGCACAGAGAAAATCAAAAGTACAACGGGTCAATTTGACCCCAAATCATTGCTCAATCTAAACAAGTTTAGCACCATTGGATGGACAATTTCAAGGGCTTTCCTCTGGTACAAAAATTAGCGCTATGGGGATTTTCAAAGCGACGCTAGAGGCCAGGGAGTAGACGCGACACACCCCATAAACTTGGGACATTTAATGCATGATATACACGGCATGTGGTGATTATTGGAGAAAACAAATACTATGCGTTGAAAAAAGCCCGGACTTATAAAAACTTTCAGCAATGCTTTCGAATAATTCTGGAACTAAAAACGATAGAGAGACGCAGTTTGTACCTGCGTCATTCTGACATGTCCTTTAATTCAAATTTCAAAGTTTTAGAGCGGCTTCCAGACTTCTTGATACCGAAAATTAAAAGTAGGCGGCTGTGCTCCGAAACGATCTCAACAAGCCTCCCTACGGGATTTTTGTGCACAGAGAAAATCAAAAGTACAACGGGTCAATTTGACCCCAAATCATTGCTTAATCTAAACAAGTTTAGCACCATTAGATGGACAATTTCAAGGGCTTTCCTCTGGTACAAAAATTAGCGCTATGGGGATTTTCAAAGCGACGCTAGAGGCCAGGGAGTAGACGCGACACACCCCATAAACTTGGGACATTTAATGCATGATATACACGGCATGTGGTGATTATTGGAGAAAACAAATACTATGCGTTGAAAAAAAGCCCGGACTTATAAAAACTTTCAGCAATGCTTTCGAATAATTCTGGAACTAAAAACGATAGAGAGACGCAGTTTGTACCTGCGTCATTCTGACATGTCCCTTAATTCAAATTTCAAAGTTTTAGAGCGGCTTCCACAATTCTTGATACCGAAAATTAAAAGTAGGCGGCTGTGCTCCGAAACGATCTCAACAAGCCTCCCTACGGGATTTTTGTGCACAGAGAAAATCAAAAGTACAACGGGTCCATTTTACCCCAAATCATTGCTTAATCTAAACAAGTTTAGCACCATTGGATGGACAATTTCAAGGGCTTTCCTCTCGTTCAAAAATTAGCGCTATGGGGATTTTTAAAGCGACGCTAGAAGCCAGGGAGTAGACGCGACACACCCCATAAACTTGGGACATTTAATGCATGATATACACGGCATGTGGTGATTATTGGAGAAAACAAATACTATGCGTTGAAAAAAAGCCTGGACTTATAAAAACTTTCAGCAATGCTTTCGAATAATTCTGGAACTAAAAACGATAGAGAGACGCAGTTTGTACCTGCGTCATTCTGACATGTCCCTGAATTCAAATTTCAAAGTTTTAGAGCGGCTTCCACACTTCTTGATACCGAAAATTAAAAGTAAGCGGCTGTGCTCCGAAACGAACTCAACAAGCCTCCCTACGGGATTTTTGTGCACAGAGGAAATCAAAAGTACAACGGGTCCATTTTACCCCAAATCATTGCTCAATCTAAACAAGTTTAGCACCATTGGATGGACAATTTCAAGGGCTTTCCTCTCGTACAAAAATTAGCGCTATCGGGATTTTTAAAGCGACGCTAGAGGCCAGGTAGTAGACCCGACACACCCCATAAATTTGAGGCATTTAATGCATGATATACACGGCGTGTGGTAATTATTGGAGAAAACAAATACTATGCGTTGAAAAAAAGCCCGGACTTATAAAAACTTTCAGCAATGCTTTCGAATAATTCTGGAACTAAACACGATAGAGAGACGCAGTTTGTACCTGCGTCATTCTGACATTTCCCTAAATTCAAATTTCAAAGTTTTAGAGCGGCTTCCACACTTCTTGATACCGAAAATTAAAAGTAGGCGGCTGTGCTCCGAAACGATCTCAACAAGCCTCCCTACGGGATTTTTGTGCACAGAGAAAATCAAAAGTACAACGGGTCAATTTGACCCCAAATCATTGCTTAATCTAAACAAGTTTAGCACCATTAGATGGACAATTTCAAGGGCTTTCCTCTGGTACAAAAATTAGCGCTATGGGGATTTTTAAAGCGACGCTAGAGGCCAGGGAGTAGACGCGACACACCCCATAAACTTGGGACATTTAATGCATGATATACACGGCATGTGGTGATTATTGGAGAAAACAAATACTATGCGTTGAAAAAAAGCCCGGACTTATAAAAACTTTCAGCAATGCTTTCGAATAATTCTGGAACTAAAAACGATAGAGAGACGCAGTTTGTACCTGCGTCATTCTGACATGTCCCTTAATTCAAATTTCAAAGTTTTAGAGCGGCTTCCAGACTTCTTGATACCGAAAATTAAAAGTAGGCGGCTGTGCTCCGAAACGATCTCAACAAGCCTCCCTACGGGATTTTTGTGCACAGAGAAAATCAAAAGTACAACGGGTCAATTTGACCCCAAATCATTGCTCAATCTAAACAAGTTTAGCACCATTGGATGGACAATTTCAAGGGCTTTCCTCTCGTACAAAAATTAGCGCTATGGGGATTTTTAAAGCGACGCTAGAAGCCAGGGAGTAGACGCGACACACCCCATAAACTTGGGACATTTAATGCATGATATACACGGCATGTGGTGATTATTGGAGAAAACAAATACTATGCGTTGAAAAAAAGCCCGGACTTATAAAAACTTTCAGCAATGCTTTCGAATAATTCTGGAACTAAAAACGATAGAGAGACGCAGTTTGTACCTGCGTCATTCTGACATGTCCCTTAATTCAAATTTCAAAGTTTTAGAGCGGCTTCCAGACTTCTTGATACCGAAAATTAAAAGTAGGCGGCTGTGCTCCGAAACGATCTCAACAAGCCTCCCTACGGGATTTTTGTGCACAGAGAAAATCAAAAGTACAACGGGTCAATTTGACCCCAAATCATTGCTCAATCTAAACAAGTTTAGCACCATTGGATGGACAATTTCAAGGGCTTTCCTCTCGTACAAAAATTAGCGCTATGGGGATTTTTAAAGCGACGCTAGAAGCCAGGGAGTAGACGCGACACACCCCATAAACTTGGGACATTTAATGCATGATATACACGGCATGTGGTGATTATTGGAGAAAACAAATACTATGCGTTGAAAAAAAGCCCGGACTTATAAAAACTTTCAGCAATGCTTTCGAATAATTCTGGAACTAAAAACGATAGAGAGACGCAGTTTGTACCTGCGTCATTCTGACATTTCCCTTAATTCAAATTTCAAAGTTTTAGAGCGGCTTCCAGACTTCTTGATACCGAAAATTAGAAGTAAGCGGCTGTGCTCCGAAACGATCTCAACAAGCCTCCCTACGGGATTTTTGTGCACAGAGAAAATCAAAAGTACAACGGGTCAATTTGACCCCAAATCATTGCTTAATCTAAACAAGTTTAGCACCATTAGATGGACAATTTCAAGGGCTTTCCTCTCGTACAAAAATTAGCGCTATGAGGATTTTCAAAGCGACGCTAGAAGCCAGGGAGTAGACGCGACACACCCCATAAACTTGGGACATTTAATGCATGATATACACGGCATGTGGTGATTATTGGAGAAAACAAATACTATGCGTTGAAAAAAAGCCCGGACTTATAAAAACTTTCAGCAATGCTTTCGAATAATTCTGGAACTAAAAACGATAGAGAGACGCAGTTTGTACCTGCGTCATTCTGACATTTCCCTAAATTCAAATTTCAAAGTTTTAGAGCGGCTTCCAGACTTCTTGATACCGAAAATTAAAAGTAAGCGGCTGTGCTCCGAAACGAACTCAACAAGCCTCCCTACGGGATTTTTGTGCACAGAGAAAATCAAAAGTACAACGGGTCAATTTGACCCCAAATCATTGCTTAATCTAAACAAGTTTAGCACCATTAGATGGACAATTTCAAGGGCTTTCCTCTGGTACAAAAATTAGCGCTATGGGGATTTTCAAAGCGACGCTAGAGGCCAGGGAGTAGACGCGACACACCCCATAAACTTGGGACATTTAATGCATGATATACACGGCATGTGGTGATTATTGGAGAAAACAAATACTATGCGTTGAAAAAAAGCCCGGACTTATAAAAACTTTCAGCAATGCTTTCGAATAATTCTGGAACTAAAAACGATAGAGAGACGCAGTTTGTACCTGCGTCATTCTGACATTTCCCTTAATTCAAATTTCAAAGTTTTAGAGCGGCTTCCAGACTTCTTGATACCGAAAATTAAAAGTAGGCGGCTGTGCTCCGAAACGATCTCAACAAGCCTCCCTACGGGATTTTTGTGCACAGAGAAAATCAAAAGTACAACGGGTCAATTTGACCCCAAATCATTGCTTAATCTAAACAAGTTTAGCACCATTAGATGGACAATTTCAAGGGCTTTCCTCTGGTACAAAAATTAGCGCTATGGGGATTTTCAAAGCGACGCTAGAGGCCAGGGAGTAGACGCGACACACCCCATAAACTTGGGACATTTAATGCATGATATACACGGCATGTGGTGATTATTGGAGAAAACAAATACTATGCGTTGAAAAAAAGCCCGGACTTATAAAAACTTTCAGCAATGCTTTCGAATAATTCTGGAACTAAAAACGATAGAGAGACGCAGTTTGTACCTGCGTCATTCTGACATTTCCCTAAATTCAAATTTCAAAGTTTTAGAGCGGCTTCCAGACTTCTTGATACCGAAAATTAAAAGTAGGCGTCTGTGCTCCGAAACGATCTCAACAAGCCTCCCTACGGGATTTTTGTGCACAGAGAAAATCAAAAGTACAACGGGTCAATTTGACCCCAAATCATTGCTTAATCTAAACAAGTTTAGCACCATTAGATGGACAATTTCAAGGGCTTTCCTCTCGTACAAAAATTAGCGCTATGGGGATTTTTAAAGCGACGCTAGAGGCCAGGGAGTAGACGCGACACACCCCATAAACTTGGGACATTTAATGCATGATATACACGGCATGTGGTGATTATTGGAGAAAACAAATACTATGCGTTGAAAAAAAGCCCGGACTTATAAAAACTTTCAGCAATGCTTTCGAATAATTCTGGAACTAAAAACGATAGAGAGACGCAGTTTGTACCTGCGTCATTCTGACATTTCCCTAAATTCAAATTTCAAAGTTTTAGAGCGGCTTCCAGACTTCTTGGTACCGAAAATTAAAAGTAAGCGGCTGTGCTCCGAAACGAACTCAACAAGCCTCCCTACGGGATTTTTGTGCACAGAGAAAATCAAAAGTACAACGGGTCAATTTGACCCCAAATCATTGCTTAATCTAAACAAGTTTAGCACCATTAGATGGACAATTTCAAGGGCTTTCCTCTCGTACAAAAATTAGCGCTATGGGGATTTTCAAAGCGACGCTAGAGGCCAGGGAGTAGACGCGACACACCCCATAAACTTGGGACATTTAATGCATGATATACACGGCATGTGGTGATTATTGGAGAAAACAAATACTATGCGTTGAAAAAAAGCCCGGACTTATAAAAACTTTCAGCAATGCTTTCGAATAATTCTGGAACTAAAAACGATAGAGAGACGCAGTTTGTACCTGCGTCATTCTGACATTTCCCTAAATTCAAATTTCAAAGTTTTAGAGCGGCTTCCAGACTTCTTGATACCGAAAATTAAAAGTAGGCGGCTGTGCTCCGAAACGATCTCAACAAGCCTCCCTACGGGATTTTTGTGCACAGAGAAAATCAAAAGTACAACGGGTCAATTTGACCCCAAATCATTGCTCAATCTAAACAAGTTTAGCACCATTGGATGGACAATTTCAAGGGCTTTCCTCTCGTACAAAAATTAGCGCTATGGGGATTTTCAAAGCGACGCTAGAGGCCAGGGAGTAGACGCGACACACCCCATAAACTTGGGACAATTAATGCATGATATACACGGCATGTGGTGATTATTGGAGAAAACAAATACTATGCGTTGAAAAAAAGCCCGGACTTATAAAAACTTTCAGCAATGCTTTCGAATAATTCTGGAACTAAAAACGATAGAGAGACGCAGTTTGTACCCGCGTCATTCTGACATTTCCCTAAATTCAAATTTCAAAGTTTTAGAGCGGCTTCCAGACTTCTTGATACCGAAAATTAAAAGTAGGCGGCTGTGCTCCGAAACGATCTCAACAAGCCTCCCTACGGGATTTTTGTGCACAGAGAAAATCAAAAGTACAACGGGTCAATTTGACCCCAAATCATTGCTCAATCTAAACAAGTTTAGCACCATTGGATGGACAATTTCAAGGGCTTTCCTCTGGTACAAAAATTAGCGCTATGGGGATTTTCAAAGCGACGCTAGAGGCCAGGGAGTAGACGCGACACACCCCATAAACTTGGGACATTTAATGCATGATATACACGGCATGTGGTGATTATTGGAGAAAACAAATACTATGCGTTGAAAAAAGCCCGGACTTATAAAAACTTTCAGCAATGCTTTCGAATAATTCTGGAACTAAAAACGATAGAGAGACGCAGTTTGTACCTGCGTCATTCTGACATGTCCTTTAATTCAAATTTCAAAGTTTTAGAGCGGCTTCCAGACTTCTTGATACCGAAAATTAAAAGTAGGCGGCTGTGCTCCGAAACGATCTCAACAAGCCTCCCTACGGGATTTTTGTGCACAGAGAAAATCAAAAGTACAACGGGTCAATTTGACCCCAAATCATTGCTTAATCTAAACAAGTTTAGCACCATTAGATGGACAATTTCAAGGGCTTTCCTCTGGTACAAAAATTAGCGCTATGGGGATTTTCAAAGCGACGCTAGAGGCCAGGGAGTAGACGCGACACACCCCATAAACTTGGGACATTTAATGCATGATATACACGGCATGTGGTGATTATTGGAGAAAACAAATACTATGCGTTGAAAAAAAGCCCGGACTTATAAAAACTTTCAGCAATGCTTTCGAATAATTCTGGAACTAAAAACGATAGAGAGACGCAGTTTGTACCTGCGTCATTCTGACATGTCCCTTAATTCAAATTTCAAAGTTTTAGAGCGGCTTCCACAATTCTTGATACCGAAAATTAAAAGTAGGCGGCTGTGCTCCGAAACGATCTCAACAAGCCTCCCTACGGGATTTTTGTGCACAGAGAAAATCAAAAGTACAACGGGTCCATTTTACCCCAAATCATTGCTCAATCTAAACAAGTTTAGCACCATTGGATGGACAATTTCAAGGGCTTTCCTCTCGTACAAAAATTAGCGCTATGGGGATTTTTAAAGCGACGCTAGAAGCCAGGGAGTAGACGCGACACACCCCATAAACTTGGGACATTTAATGCATGATATACACGGCATGTGGTGATTATTGGAGAAAACAAATACTATGCGTTGAAAAAAAGCCTGGACTTATAAAAACTTTCAGCAATGCTTTCGAATAATTCTGGAACTAAAAACGATAGAGAGACGCAGTTTGTACCTGCGTCATTCTGACATGTCCCTGAATTCAAATTTCAAAGTTTTAGAGCGGCTTCCACACTTCTTGATACCGAAAATTAAAAGTAAGCGGCTGTGCTCCGAAACGAACTCAACAAGCCTCCCTACGGGATTTTTGTGCACAGAGAAAATCAAAAGTACAACGGGTCCATTTTACCCCAAATCATTGCTCAATCTAAACAAGTTTAGCACCATTGGATGGACAATTTCAAGGGCTTTCCTCTCGTACAAAAATTAGCGCTATCGGGATTTTTAAAGCGACGCTAGAGGCCAGGTAGTAGACCCGACACACCCCATAAATTTGAGGCATTTAATGCATGATATACACGGCGTGTGGTAATTATTGGAGAAAACAAATACTATGCGTTGAAAAAAAGCCCGGACTTATAAAAACTTTCAGCAATGCTTTCGAATAATTCTGGAACTAAACACGATAGAGAGACGCAGTTTGTACCTGCGTCATTCTGACATTTCCCTAAATTCAAATTTCAAAGTTTTAGAGCGGCTTCCACACTTCTTGATACCGAAAATTAAAAGTAGGCGGCTGTGCTCCGAAACGATCTCAACAAGCCTCCCTACGGGATTTTTGTGCACAGAGAAAATCAAAAGTACAACGGGTCAATTTGACCCCAAATCATTGCTCAATCTAACCAAGTTTAGCACCATTGGATGGACAATTTCAAGGGCTTTCCTCTCGTACAAAAATTAGCGCTATGGGGATTTTTAAAGCGACGCTAGAGGCCAGGGAGTAGACGCGACACACCCCATAAACTTGGGACATTTAATGCATGATATACACGGCATGTGGTGATTATTGGAGAAAAGAAATACTATAATGCGTTGAAAAAAAGCCCGGACTTATAAAAACTTTCAGCAATGCTTTCGAATAATTCTGGAACTAAAAACGATAGAGAGACGCAGTTTGTACCTGCGTCATTCTGACATTTCCCTAAATTCAAATTTCAAAGTTTTAGAGCGGCTTCCAGACTTCTTGATACCGAAAATTAAAAGTAGGCGGCTGTGCTCCGAAACGATCTCAACAAGCCTCCCTACGGGATTTTTGTGCACAGAGAAAATCAAAAGTACAACGGGTCAATTTGACCCCAAATCATCGCTCAGTCTAAACAAGTTTAGCACCATTGGATGGACAATTTCAAGGGCTTTCCTCTCGTACAAAAATTAGCGCTATGGGGATTTTTAAAGCGACGCTAGAAGCCAGGGAGTAGACGCGACACACCCCATAAACTTGGGACATTTAATGCATGATATACACGGCATGTGGTGATTATTGGAGAAAACAAATACTATGCGTTGAAAAAAAGCCCGGACTTATAAAAACTTTCAGCAATGCTTTCGAATAATTCTGGAACTAAAAACGATAGAGAGACGCAGTTTGTACCTGCGTCATTCTGACATGTCCCTGAATTCAAATTTCAAAGTTTTAGAGCGGCTTCCACACTTCTTGATACCGAAAATTAAAAGTAAGCGGCTGTGCTCCGAAACGATCTCAACAAGCCTCCCTACGGGATTTTTGTGCACAGAGAAAATCAAAAGTACAACGGGTCAATTTGACCCCAAATCATCGCTCAGTCTAAACAAGTTTAGCACCATTGGATGGACAATTTCAAGGGCTTTCCTCTCGTACAAGAATTAGCGCTATCGGGATTTTTAAAGCGACGCTAGAGGCCAGGTAGTAGACCCGACACACCCCATAAATTTGAGGCATTTAATGCATGATATACACGGCGTGTGGTAATTATTGGAGAAAACAAATACTATGCGTTGAAAAAAAGCCCGGACTTATAAAAACTTTCAGCAATGCTTTCGAATAATTCTGGAACTAAACACGATAGAGAGACGCAGTTTGTACCTGCGTCATTCTGACATTTCCCTAAATTCAAATTTCAAAGTTTTAGAGCGGCTTCCACACTTCTTGATACCGAAAATTAAAAGTAGGCGGCTGTGCTCCGAAACGATCTCAACAAGCCTCCCTACGGGATTTTTGTGCACAGAGAAAATCAAAAGTACAACGGGTCAATTTGACCCCAAATCATTGCTCAATCTAACCAAGTTTAGCACCATTGGATGGACAATTTCAAGGGCTTTCCTCTCGTACAAAAATTAGCGCTATGGGGATTTTTAAAGCGACGCTAGAGGCCAGGGTGTAGACGCGACACACCCCATAAACTTGGGACATTTAATGCATGATATACACGGCATGTGGTGATTATTGGAGAAAAGAAATACTATAATGCGTTGAAAAAAAGCCCGGACTTATAAAAACTTTCAGCAATGCTTTCGAATAATTCTGGAACTAAAAACGATAGAGAGACGCAGTTTGTACCTGCGTCATTCTGACATTTCCCTAAATTCAAATTTCAAAGTTTTAGAGCGGCTTCCAGACTTCTTGATACCGAAAATTAAAAGTAGGCGGCTGTGCTCCGAAACGATCTCAACAAGCCTCCCTACGGGATTTTTGTGCACAGAGAAAATCAAAAGTACAACGGGTCAATTTGACCCCAAATCATCGCTCAGTCTAAACAAGTTTAGCACCATTGGATGGACAATTTCAAGGGCTTTCCTCTCGTACAAAAATTAGCGCTATGGGGATTTTTAAAGCGACGCTAGAAGCCAGGGAGTAGACGCGACACACCCCATAAACTTGGGACATTTAATGCATGATATACACGGCATGTGGTGATTATTGGAGAAAACAAATACTATGCGTTGAAAAAAAGCCCGGACTTATAAAAACTTTCAGCAATGCTTTCGAATAATTCTGGAACTAAAAACGATAGAGAGACGCAGTTTGTACCTGCGTCATTCTGACATGTCCCTTAATTCAAATTTCAAAGTTTTAGAGCGGCTTCCACACTTCTTAATACCGAAAATTAAAAGTAAGCGGCTGTGCTCCGAAACGAACTCAACAAGCCTCCCTACGGGATTTTTGTGCACAGAGAAAATCAAAAGTACAACGGGTCCATTTTACCCCAAATCATTGCTCAATCTAAACAAGTTTAGCACCATTGGATGGACAATTTCAAGGGCTTTCCTCTCGTACAAAAATTAGCGCTATGGGGATTTTTAAAGCGACGCTAAAAGCCAGGGAGTAGACGCGACACACCCCATAAACTTGGGACAATTAATGCATGATGTACACGGCATGTGGTGATTATTGGAGAAAACAAATACTATGCGTTGAAAAAAAGCCCGGACTTATAAAAACTTTCAGCAATGCTTTCGAATAATTCTGGAACTAAAAACGATAGAGAGACGCAGTTTGTACCTGCGTCATTCTGACATGTCCCTGAATTCAAATTTCAAAGTTTTAGAGCGGCTTCCAGACTTCTTGATACCGAAAATTAAAAGTAGGCGGCTGTGCTCCGAAACGATCTCAACAAGCCTCCCTACGGGATTTTTGTGCACAGAGAAAATCAAAAGTACAACGGGTCCATTTTACCCCAAATCATTGCTCAATCTAAACAAGTTTAGCACCATTGGATGGACAATTTCAAGGGCTTTCCTCTCGTACAAAAATTAGCGCTATGGGGATTTTTAAAGCGACGCTAGAAGCCAGGGAGTAGACGCGACACACCCCATAAACTTGGGACATTTAATGCATGATATACACGGCATGTGGTGATTATTAGAGAAAACAAATACTATGCGTTGAAAAAAAGCCTGGACTTATAAAAACTTTCAGCAATGCTTTCGAATAATTCTGGAACTAAAAACGATAGAGAGACGCAGTTTGTACCTGCGTCATTCTGACATGTCCCTTAATTCAAATTTCAAAGTTTTAGAGCGGCTTCCACACTTCTTGATACCGAAAATTAAAAGTAGGCGGCTGTGCTCCGAAACGATCTCAACAAGCCTCCCTACGGGATTTTTGTGCACAGAGAAAATCAAAAGTACAACGGGTCAATTTGACCCCAAATCATTGCTTAATCTAAACAAGTTTAGCACCATTAGATGGACAATTTCAAGGGCTTTCCTCTCGTACAAAAATTAGCGCTATGGGGATTTTCAAAGCGACGCTAGAGGCCAGGGAGTAGACGCGACACACCCCATAAACTTGGGACATTTAATGCATGATATACACGGCATGTGGTGATTATTGGAGAAAACAAATACTATGCGTTGAAAAAAAGCCTGGACTTATAAAAACTTTCAGCAATGCTTTCGAATAATTCTGGAACTAAAAACGATAGAGAGACGCAGTTTGTACCTGCGTCATTCTGACATGTCCCTTAATTCAAATTTCAAAGTTTTAGAGCGGCTTCCACACTTCTTGATACCGAAAATTAAAAGTAAGCGGCTCTGCTCCGAAACGATCTCAACAAGCCTCCCTACGGGATTTTTGTGCACAGAGAAAATCAAAAGTACAACGGGTCCATTTTACCCCAAATCATTGCTCAATCTAAACAAGTTTAGCACCATTGGATGGACAATTTCAAGGGCTTTCCTCTCGTACAAAAATTAGCGCTATGGGGATTTTTAAAGCGACGCTAGAAGCCAGGGAGTAGACGCGACACACCCCATAAACTTGGGACATTTAATGCATGATATACACGGCATGTGGTGATTATTGGAGAAAACAAATACTATGCGTTGAAAAAAAGCCCGGACTTATAAAAACTTTCAGCAATGCTTTCGAATAATTCTGGAACTAAAAACGATAGAGAGACGCAGTTTGTACCTGCGTCATTCTGACATGTCCCTTAATTCAAATTTCAAAGTTTTAGAGCGGCTTCCACACTTCTTGATACCGAAAATTAAAAGTAAGCGGCTGTGCTCCGAAACGAACTCAACAAGCCTCCCTACGGGATTTTTGTGCACAGAGAAAATCAAAAGTACAACGGGTCCATTTTACCCCAAATCATTGCTCAATCTAAACAAGTTTAGCACCATTGGATGGACAATTTCAAGGGCTTTCCTCTCGTACAAAAATTAGCGCTATGGGGATTTTTAAAGCGACGCTAGAAGCCAGGGAGTAGACGCGACACACCCCATAAACTTGGGACAATTAATGCATGATGTACACGGCATGTGGTGATTATTGGAGAAAACAAATACTATGCGTTGAAAAAAAGCCCGGACTTATAAAAACTTTCAGCAATGCTTTCGAATAATTCTGGAACTAAAAACGATAGAGAGACGCAGTTTGTACCTGCGTCATTCTGACATGTCCCTGAATTCAAATTTCAAAGTTTTAGAGCGGCTTCCACACTTCTTGATACCGAAAATTAAAAGTAGGCGGCTGTGCTCCGAAACGATCTCAACAAGCCTCCCTACGGGATTTTTGTGCACAGAGAAAATCAAAAGTACAACGGGTCCATTTTACCCCAAATCATTGCTCAATCTAAACAAGTTTAGCACCATTGGATGGACAATTTCAAGGGCTTTCCTCTCGTACAAAAATTAGCGCTATGGGGATTTTTAAAGCGACGCTAGAAGCCAGGGAGTAGACGCGACACACCCCATAAACTTGGGACATTTAATGCATGATATACACGGCATGTGGTGATTATTAGAGAAAACAAATACTATGCGTTGAAAAAAAGCCTGGACTTATAAAAACTTTCAGCAATGCTTTCGAATAATTCTGGAACTAAAAACGATAGAGAGACGCAGTTTGTACCTGCGTCATTCTGACATGTCCCTTAATTCAAATTTCAAAGTTTTAGAGCGGCTTCCACACTTCTTGATACCGAAAATTAAAAGTAGGCGGCTGTGCTCCGAAACGATCTCAACAAGCCTCCCTACGGGATTTTTGTGCACAGAGAAAATCAAAAGTACAACGGGTCAATTTGACCCCAAATCATTGCTTAATCTAAACAAGTTTAGCACCATTAGATGGACAATTTCAAGGGCTTTCCTCTCGTACAAAAATTAGCGCTATGGGGATTTTCAAAGCGACGCTAGAGGCCAGGGAGTAGACGCGACACACCCCATAAACTTGGGACATTTAATGCATGATATACACGGCATGTGGTGATTATTGGAGAAAACAAATACTATGCGTTGAAAAAAAGCCTGGACTTATAAAAACTTTCAGCAATGCTTTCGAATAATTCTGGAACTAAAAACGATAGAGAGACGCAGTTTGTACCTGCGTCATTCTGACATGTCCCTTAATTCAAATTTCAAAGTTTTAGAGCGGCTTCCACACTTCTTGATACCGAAAATTAAAAGTAAGCGGCTCTGCTCCGAAACGATCTCAACAAGCCTCCCTACGGGATTTTTGTGCACAGAGAAAATCAAAAGTACAACGGGTCCATTTTACCCCAAATCATTGCTCAATCTAAACAAGTTTAGCACCATTGGATGGACAATTTCAAGGGCTTTCCTCTCGTACAAAAATTAGCGCTATGGGGATTTTTAAAGCGACGCTAGAAGCCAGGGAGTAGACGCGACACACCCCATAAACTTGGGACATTTAATGCATGATATACACGGCATGTGGTGATTATTGGAGAAAACAAATACTATGCGTTGAAAAAAAGCCCGGACTTATAAAAACTTTCAGCAATGCTTTCGAATAATTCTGGAACTAAAAACGATAGAGAGACGCAGTTTGTACCTGCGTCATTCTGACATGTCCCTTAATTCAAATTTCAAAGTTTTAGAGCGGCTTCCACACTTCTTGATACCGAAAATTAAAAGTAAGCGGCTGTGCTCCGAAACGAACTCAACAAGCCTCCCTACGGGATTTTTGTGCACAGAGAAAATCAAAAGTACAACGGGTCCATTTTACCCCAAATCATTGCTCAATCTAAACAAGTTTAGCACCATTGGATGGACAATTTCAAGGGCTTTCCTCTCGTACAAAAATTAGCGCTATGGGGATTTTTAAAGCGACGCTAGAAGCCAGGGAGTAGACGCGACACACCCCATAAACTTGGGACAATTAATGCATGATGTACACGGCATGTGGTGATTATTGGAGAAAACAAATACTATGCGTTGAAAAAAAGCCCGGACTTATAAAAACTTTCAGCAATGCTTTCGAATAATTCTGGAACTAAAAACGATAGAGAGACGCAGTTTGTACCTGCGTCATTCTGACATGTCCCTGAATTCAAATTTCAAAATTTTAGAGCGGCTTCCACACTTCTTGATACCGAAAATTAAAAGTAGGCGGCTGTGCTCCGAAACGATCTCAACAAGCCTCCCTACGGGATTTTTGTGCACAGAGAAAATCAAAAGTACAACGGGTCCATTTTACCCCAAATCATTGCTCAATCTAAACAAGTTTAGCACCATTGGATGGACAATTTCAAGGGCTTTCCTCTCGTACAAAAATTAGCGCTATGGGGATTTTTAAAGCGACGCTAGAAGCCAGGGAGTAGACGCGACACACCCCATAAACTTGGGACATTTAATGCATGATATACACGGCATGTGGTGATTATTGGAGAAAACAAATACTATGCGTTGAAAAAAAGCCCGGACTTATAAAAACTTTCAGCAATGCTTTCGAATAATTCTGGAACTAAAAACGATAGAGAGACGCAGTTTGTACCTGCGTCATTCTGACATTTCCCTAAATTCAAATTTCAAAGTTTTAGAGCGGCTTCCACACTTCTTGATACCGAAAATTAAAAGTAGGCGGCTGTGCTCCGAAACGATCTCAACAAGCCTCCCTACGGGATTTTTGTGCACAGAGAAAATAAAAAGTACAACGGGTCCATTTTACCCCCAAATCATTGCTCAATCTAAACAAGTTTAGCACAATTGGATGGACAATTTCAAGGGCTTTCCTCTCGTACAAAAAATTAGCGCTATGGGGATTTTTAAAGCGACGCTAGAAGCCAGGGAGTAGACGCGACACACCCCATAAACTTGGGACATTTAATGCATGATATACACGGCATGTGGTGATTATTGGAGAAAACAAATACTATGCGTTGAAAAAAAGCCCGGACTTATAAAAACTTTCAGCAATGCTTTCGAATAATTCTAGAACTAAAAACGATAGAGAGACGCAGTTTGTACCTGCGTCATTCTGACATTTCCCTAATTCAAATTTCAAAGTTTTAGAGCGGCTTCCACACTTCTTGATACCGAAAATTAAAAGTTGGCGGCTGTGCTCCGAAACGATCTCAACAAGCCTCCCTACGGGATTTTTGTGCACAGAGAAAATCAAAAGTACAACGGGTCCATTTTACCCCAAATCATTGCTCAATCTAAACAAGTTTAGCACCATTGGATGGACAATTTCAAGGGCTTTCCTCTCGTACAAAAATTAGCGCTATGGGGATTTTTAAAGCGACGCTAGAAGCCAGGGAGTAGACGCGACACACCCCATAAACTTGAGGCATTTAATGCATGATATACACGGCGTGTGGTAATTATTGGAGAAAAGAAATACTATGCGTTGAAAAAAAGCCCGGACTTATAAAAACTTTCAGCAATGCTTTCGAATAATTCTGGAACTAAACACGATAGAGAGACGCAGTTTGTACCTGCGTCATTCTGACATTTCCCTAAATTCAAATTTCAAAGTTTTAGAGCGGCTTCCAGACTTCTTGATACCGAAAATTAAAAGTAGGCGGCTGTGCTCCGAAACGATCTCAACAAGCCTCCCTACGGGATTTTTGTGCACAGAGAAAATCAAAAGTACAACGGGTCAATTTGACCCCAAATCATTGCTCAATCTAAACAAGTTTAGCACCATTGGATGGACAATTTCAAGGGCTTTCCTCTCGTACAAAAATTAGCGCTATGGGGATTTTTAAAGCGACGCTAGAAGCCAGGGAGTAGACGCGACACACCCCATAAACTTGGGACAATTAATGCATGATGTACACGGCATGTGGTGATTATTGGAGAAAACAAATACTATGCGTTGAAAAAAAGCCCGGACTTATAAAAACTTTCAGCAATGCTTTCGAATAATTCTGGAACTAAAAACGATAGAGAGACGCAGTTTGTACCTGCGTCATTCTGACATTTCCCTAAATTCAAATTTCAAAGTTTTAGAGCGGCTTCCACACTTCTTGATACCGAAAATTAAAAGTAGGCGGCTGTGCTCCGAAACGATCTCAACAAGCCTCCCTACGGGATTTTTGTGCACAGAGAAAATAAAAAGTACAACGGGTCCATTTTACCCCCAAATCATTGCTCAATCTAAACAAGTTTAGCACAATTGGATGGACAATTTCAAGGGCTTTCCTCTCGTACAAAAATTAGCGCTATGGGGATTTTTAAAGCGACGCTAGAAGCCAGGGAGTAGACGCGACACACCCCATAAACTTGGGACATTTAATGCATGATATACACGGCATGTGGTGATTATTGGAGAAAACAAATACTATGCGTTGAAAAAAAGCCCGGACTTATAAAAACTTTCAGCAATGCTTTCGAATAATTCTGGAACTAAAAACGATAGAGAGACGCAGTTTGTACCTGCGTCATTCTGACATTTCCCTAAATTCAAATTTCAAAGTTTTAGAGCGGCTTCCAGACTTCTTGATACCGAAAATTAAAAGTAGGCGGCTGTGCTCCGAAACGATCTCAACAAGCCTCCCTACGGGATTTTTGTGCACAGAGAAAATCAAAAGTACAACGGGTCAATTTGACCCCAAATCATTGCTTAATCTAAACAAGTTTAGCACCATTAGATGGACAATTTCAAGGGCTTTCCTCTCGTACAAAAATTAGCGCTATGGGGATTTTCAAAACGACGCTAGAAGCCAGGGAGTAGACGCGACACACCCCATAAACTTGGGACATTTAATGCATGATATACACGGCATGTGGTGATTATTGGAGAAAACAAATACTATGCGTTGAAAAAAAGCCCGGACTTATAAAAACTTTCAGCAATGCTTTCGAATAATTCTGGAACTAAAAACGATAGAGAGACGCAGTTTGTACCTGCGTCATTCTGACATTTCCCTAAATTCAAATTTCAAAGTTTTAGAGCGGCTTCCAGACTTCTTGATACCGAAAATTAAAAGTAGGCGGCTGTGCTCTGAAACGATCTCAACAAGCCTCCCTACGGGATTTTTGTGCACAGAGAAAATCAAAAGTACAACGGGTCAATTTGACCCCAAATCATTGCTTAATCTAAACAAGTTTAGCACCATTAGATGGACAATTTCAAGGGCTTTCCTCTCGTACAAAAATTAGCGCTATGGGGATTTTCAAAACGACGCTAGAGGCCAGGGAGTAGACGCGACACACCCCATAAACTTGGGACATTTAATGCATGATATACACGGCATGTGGTGATTATTGGAGAAAACAAATACTATGCGTTGAAAAAAAGCCTGGACTTATAAAAACTTTCAGCAATGCTTTCGAATAATTCTGGAACTAAAAACGATAGAGAGACGCAGTTTGTACCTGCGTCATTCTGACATGTCCCTTAATTCAAATTTCAAAGTTTTAGAGCGGCTTCCACACTTCTTGATACCGAAAATTAAAAGTAAGCGGCTGTGCTCCGAAACGATCTCAACAAGCCTCCCTACGGGATTTTTGTGCACAGAGAAAATCAAAAGTACAACGGGTCAATTTGACCCCAAATCATTGCTCAATCTAAACAAGTTTAGCACCATTGGATGGACAATTTCAAGGGCTTTCCTCTCGTACAAAAATTAGCGCTATGAGGATTTTTAAAGCGACGCTAGAGGCCAGGGAGTAGACGCGACACACCCCATAAACTTGGGACATTTAATGCATGATATACACGGCATGTGGTGATTATTGGAGAAAACAAATACTATGCGTTGAAAAAAAGCCCGGACTTATAAAAACTTTCAGCAATGCTTTCGAATAATTCTGGAACTAAAAACGATAGAGAGACGCAGTTTGTACCTGCGTCATTCTGACATTTCCCTAAATTCAAATTTCAAAGTTTTAGAGCGGCTTCCAGACTTCTTGATACCGAAAATTAAAAGTAGGCGGCTGTGCTCCGAAACGATCTCAACAAGCCTCCCTACGGGATTTTTGTGCACAGAGAAAATCAAAAGTACAACGGGTCAATTTGACCCCAAATCATTGCTCAATCTAAACAAGTTTAGCACCATTGGATGGACAATTTCAAGGGCTTTCCTCTCGTACAAAAATTAGCGCTATGGGGATTTTCAAAGCGACGCTAGAGGCCAGGGAGTAGACGCGACACACCCCATAAATTTGAGGCATTTAATGCATGATATACACGGCGTGTGGTAATTATTGGAGAAAAGAAATACTATGCGTTGAAAAAAAGCCCGGACTTATAAAAACTTTCAGCAATGCTTTCGAATAATTCTAGAACTAAAAACTATAGAGAGACGCAGTTTGTACCTGCGTCATTCTGACATTTCCCTAATTCAAATTTCAAAGTTTTAGAGCGGCTTCCACACTTCTTGATACCGAAAATTAAAAGTTGGCGGCTGTGCTCCGAAACGATCTCAACAAGCCTCCCTACGGGATTTTTGTGCACAGAGAAAATCAAAAGTACAACGGGTCCATTTTACCCCAAATCATTGCTCAATCTAAACAAGTTTAGCACCATTGGATGGACAATTTCAAGGGCTTTCCTCTCGTACAAAAATTAGCGCTATGGGGATTTTTAAAGCGACGCTAGAAGCCAGGGAGTAGACGCGACACACCCCATAAACTTGAGGCATTTAATGCATGATATACACGGCGTGTGGTAATTATTGGAGAAAAGAAATACTATGCGTTGAAAAAAAGCCCGGACTTATAAAAACTTTCAGCAATGCTTTCGAATAATTCTGGAACTAAACACGATAGAGAGACGCAGTTTGTACCTGCGTCATTCTGACATTTCCCTAAATTCAAATTTCAAAGTTTTAGAGCGGCTTCCAGACTTCTTGATACCGAAAATTAAAAGTAGGCGGCTGTGCTCCGAAACGATCTCAACAAGCCTCCCTACGGGATTTTTGTGCACAGAGAAAATCAAAAGTACAACGTGTCAATTTGACCCCAAATCATTGCTCAATCTAAACAAGTTTAGCACCATTGGATGGACAATTTCAAGGGCTTTCCTCTCGTACAAAAATTAGCGCTATCGGGATTTTCAAAGCGACGCTAGAGGCCAGGTAGTAGACCCGACACACCCCATAAATTTGAGGCATTTAATGCATGATATACACGGCGTGTGGTAATTATTGGAGAAAACAAATACTATGCGTTGAAAAAAAGCCCGGACTTATAAAAACTTTCAGCAATGCTTTCGAATAATTCTGGAACTAAACACGATAGAGAGACGCAGTTTGTACCTGCGTCATTCTGACATTTCCCTAAATTCAAATTTCAAAGTTTTAGAGCGGCTTCCACACTTCTTGATACCGAAAATTAAAAGTAGGCGGCTGTGCTCCGAAACGATCTCAACAAGCCTCCCTACGGGATTTTTGTGCACAGAGAAAATCAAAAGTACAACGGGTCAATTTGACCCCAAATCATTGCTCAATCTAACCAAGTTTAGCACCATTGGATGGACAATTTCAAGGGCTTTCCTCTCGTACAAAAATTAGCGCTATGGGGATTTTTAAAGCGACGCTAGAGGCCAGGGAGTAGACGCGACACACCCCATAAACTTGGGACATTTAATGCATGATATACACGGCATGTGGTGATTATTGGAGAAAACAAATACTATGCGTTGAAAAAAAGCCCGGACTTATAAAAACTTTCAGCAATGCTTTCGAATAATTCTGGAACTAAAAACGATAGAGAGACGCAGTTTGTACCTGCGTCATTCTGACATTTCCCTAAATTCAAATTTCAAAGTTTTAGAGCGGCTTCCAGACTTCTTGATACCGAAAATTAAAAGTAGGCGGCTGTGCTCCGAAACGATCTCAACAAGCCTCCCTACGGGATTTTTGTGCACAGAGAAAATCAAAAGTACAACGGGTCAATTTGACCCCAAATCATCGCTCAGTCTAAACAAGTTTAGCACCATTGGATGGACAATTTCAAGGGCTTTCCTCTCGTACAAAAATTAGCGCTATGGGGATTTTTAAAGCGACGCTAGAAGCCAGGGAGTAGACGCGACACACCCCATAAACTTGGGACATTTAATGCATGATATACACGGCATGTGGTGATTATTGGAGAAAACAAATACTATGCGTTGAAAAAAAGCCCGGACTTATAAAAACTTTCAGCAATGCTTTCGAATAATTCTGGAACTAAAAACGATAGAGAGACGCAGTTTGTACCTGCGTCATTCTGACATGTCCCTTAATTCAAATTTCAAAGTTTTAGAGCGGCTTCCACACTTCTTGATACCGAAAATTAAAAGTAAGCGGCTGTGCTCCGAAACGATCTCAACAAGCCTCCCTACGGGATTTTTGTGCACAGAGAAAATCAAAAGTAAAACGGGTCCATTTTACCCCAAATCATTGCTCAATCTAAACAAGTTTAGCACCATTGGATGGACAATTTCAAGGGCTTTCCTCTCGTACAAAAATTAGCGCTATGGGGATTTTTAAAGCGACGCTAGAAGCCAGGGAGTAGACGCGACACACCCCATAAACTTGGGACATTTAATGCATGATATACACGGCATGTGGTGATTATTGGAGAAAACAAATACTATGCGTTGAAAAAAAGCCTGGACTTATAAAAACTTTCAGCAATGCTTTCGAATAATTCTGGAACTAAAAACGATAGAGAGACGCAGTTTGTACCTGCGTCATTCTGACATGTCCCTTAATTCAAATTTCAAAGTTTTAGAGCGGCTTCCAGACTTCTTGATACCGAAAATTAAAAGTAGGCGGCTGTGCTCCGAAACGATCTCAACAAGCCTCCCTACGGGATTTTTGTGCACAGAGAAAATCAAAAGTACAACGGGTCAATTTGACCCCAAATCATTGCTTAATCTAAACAAGTTTAGCACCATTAGATGGACAATTTCAAGGGCTTTCCTCTCGTACAAAAATTAGCGCTATGGGGATTTTTAAAGCGACGCTAGAAGCCAGGGAGTAGACGCGACACACCCCATAAACTTGGGACATTTAATGCATGATATACACGGCATGTGGTGATTATTGGAGAAAACAAATACTATGCGTTGAAAAAAAGCCCGGACTTATAAAAACTTTCAGCAATGCTTTCGAATAATTCTGGAACTAAAAACGATAGAGAGACGCAGTTTGTACCTGCGTCATTCTGACATGTCCCTTAATTCAAATTTCAAAGTTTTAGAGCGGCTTCCACACTTCTTGATACCGAAAATTAAAAGTAAGCGGCTGTGCTCCGAAACGAACTCAACAAGCCTCCCTACGGGATTTTTGTGCACAGAGAAAATCAAAAGTACAACGGGTCCATTTTACCCCAAATCATTGCTCAATCTAAACAAGTTTAGCACCATTGGATGGACAATTTCAAGGGCTTTCCTCTCGTACAAAAATTAGCGCTATGGGGATTTTTAAAGCGACGCTAGAAGCCAGGGAGTAGACGCGACACACCCCATAAACTTGGGACAATTAATGCATGATGTACACGGCATGTGGTGATTATTGGAGAAAACAAATACTATGCGTTGAAAAAAAGCCCGGACTTATAAAAACTTTCAGCAATGCTTTCGAATAATTCTGGAACTAAAAACGATAGAGAGACGCAGTTTGTACCTGCGTCATTCTGACATGTCCCTGAATTCAAATTTCAAAGTTTTAGAGCGGCTTCCACACTTCTTGATACCGAAAATTAAAAGTAGGCGGCTGTGCTCCGAAACGATCTCAACAAGCCTCCCTACGGGATTTTTGTGCACAGAGAAAATCAAAAGTACAACGGGTCCATTTTACCCCAAATCATTGCCCAATCTAAACAAGTTTAGCACCATTGGATGGACAATTTCAAGGGCTTTCCTCTCGTACAAAAATTAGCGCTATGGGGATTTTTAAAGCGACGCTAGAAGCCAGGGAGTAGACGCGACACACCCCATAAACTTGGGACATTTAATGCATGATATACACGGCATGTGGTGATTATTGGAGAAAACAAATACTATGCGTTGAAAAAAAGCCCGGACTTATAAAAACTTTCAGCAATGCTTTCGAATAATTCTGGAACTAAAAACGATAGAGAGACGCAGTTTGTACCTGCGTCATTCTGACATTTCCCTAAATTCAAATTTCAAAGTTTTAGAGCGGCTTCCAGACTTCTTGATACCGAAAATTAAAAGTAGGCGGCTGTGCTCCGAAACGATCTCAACAAGCCTCCCTACGGGATTTTTGTGCACAGAGAAAATCAAAAGTACAACGGGTCAATTTGACCCCAAATCATTGCTCATCTAAACAAGTTTAGCACCATTGGATGGACAATTTCAAGGGCTTTCCTCTCGTACAAAAATTAGCGCTATGGGGATTTTTAAAGCGACGCTAGAAGCCAGGGAGTAGACGCGACACACCCCATAAACTTGGGACATTTAATGCATGATATACACGGCATGTGGTGATTATTGGAGAAAACAAATACTATGCGTTGAAAAAAAGCCCGGACTTATAAAAACTTTCAGCAATGCTTTCGAATAATTCTGGAACTAAAAACGATAGAGAGACGCAGTTTGTACCTGCGTCATTCTGACATGTCCCTTAATTCAAATTTCAAAGTTTTAGAGCGGCTTCCACACTTCTTGATACCGAAAATTAAAAGTAAGCGGCTGTGCTCCGAAACGAACTCAACAAGCCTCCCTACGGGATTTTTGTGCACAGAGAAAATCAAAAGTACAACGGGTAAATTTTACCCCAAATCATTGCTCAATCTAAACAAGTTTATCACCATTGGATGGACAATTTCAAGGGCTTTCCTCTCGTACAAAAATTAAAGCGACGCTAGAAGCCAGGGAGTAGACGCGACACACCCCATAAACTTGGGACATTTAATGCATGATATACACGGCATGTGGTGATTATTGGAGAAAACAAATACTATGCGTTGAAAAAAAGCCCGGACTTATAAAAACTTTCAGCAATGCTTTCGAATAATTCTGGAACTAAAAACGATAGAGAGACGCAGTTTGTACCTGCGTCATTCTGACATTTCCCTAAATTCAAATTTCAAAGTTTTAGAGCGGCTTCCAGACTTCTTGATACCGAAAATTAAAAGTAGGCGGCTGTGCTCCGAAACGATCTCAACAAGCCTCCCTACGGGATTTTTGTGCACAGAGAAAATCAAAAGTACAACGGGTCCATTTTACCCCAAATCATTGCTCAATCTAAACAAGTTTAGCACCATTGGATGGACAATTTCAAGGGCTTTCCTCTCGTACAAAAATTAGCGCTATGGGGATTTTTAAAGCGACGCTAGAAGCCAGGGAGTAGACGCGACACACCCCATAAACTTGGGACATTTAATGCATGATATACACGGCATGTGGTGATTATTGGAGAAAACAAATACTATGCGTTGAAAAAAAGCCCGGACTTATAAAAACTTTCAGCAATGCTTTCGAATAATTCTGGAACTAAAAACGATAGAGAGACGCAGTTTGTACCTGCGTCATTCTGACATGTCCCTTAATTCAAATTTCAAAGTTTTAGAGCGGCTTCCACACTTCTTGATACCGAAAATTAAAAGTAAGTGGCTGTGCTCCGAAACGAACTCAACAAGCCTCCCTACGGGATTTTTGTGCACAGAGAAAATCAAAAGTACAACGGGTCCATTTTACCCCAAATCATTGCTCAATCTAAACAAGTTTAGCACCATTGGATGGACAATTTCAAGGGCTTTTCTCTCGTACAAAAATTAGCGCTATGGGGATTTTTAAAGCGCCGCTAAAAGCCAGGGAGTAGACGCGACACACCCCATAAACTTGGGACAATTAATGCATGATGTACACGGCATGTGGTGATTATTGGAGAAAACAAATACTATGCGTTGAAAAAAAGCCCGGACTTATAAAAACTTTCAGCAATGCTTTCTAATAATTCTGGAACTAAAAACGATAGAGAGACGCAGTTTGTACCTGCGTCATTCTGACATGTCCCTTAATTCAAATTTCAAAGTTTTAGAGCGGCTTCCACACTTCTTGAAACCGAAAATTAAAAGTAAGCGGCTGTGCTCCGAAACGAACTCAACAAGCCTCCCTACGGGATTTTTGTGCACAGAGAAAATCAAAAGTACAACGGGTCCATTTTACCCCAAATCATTGCTCAATCTAAACAGGTTTAGCACCATTGGATGGACAATTTCAAGGGCTTTCCTCTCGTACAAAAATTAGCGCTATGGGGATTTTTAAAGCGACGCTAGAAGCCAGGGAGTAGACGCGACACACCCCATAAACTTGGGACATTTAATGCATGATATACACGGCATGTGGTGATTATTGGAGAAAACAAATACTATGCGTTGAAAAAAAGCCCGGACTTATAAAAACTTTCAGCAATGCTTTCGAATAATTCTGGAACTAAAAACGATAGAGAGACGCAGTTTGTACCTGCGTCATTCTGACATTTCCCTAAATTCAAATTTCAAAGTTTTAGAGCGGCTTCCAGACTTCTTGATACCGAAAATTAAAAGTAGGCGGCTGTGCTCCGAAACGATCTCAACAAGCCTCCCTACGGGATTTTTGTGCACAGAGAAAATCAAAAGTACAACGGGTCAATTTGACCCCAAATCATTGCTTAATCTAAACAAGTTTAGCACCATTAGATGGACAATTTCAAGGGCTTTCCTCTCGTACAAAAATTAGCGCTATGGGGATTTTCAAAGCGACGCTAGAGGCCAGGGAGTAGACGCGACACACCCCATAAACTTGGGACATTTAATGCATGATATACACGGCATGTGGTGATTATTGGAGAAAACAAATACTATGCGTTGAAAAAAAGCCTGGACTTATAAAAACTTTCAGCAATGCTTTCGAATAATTCTGGAACTAAAAACGATAGAGAGACGCAGTTTGTACCTGCGTCATTCTGACATGTCCCTTAATTCAAATTTCAAAGTTTTAGAGCGGCTTCCACACTTCTTGATACCGAAAATTAAAAGTAAGCGGCTGTGCTCCGAAACGATCTCAACAAGCCTCCCTACGGGATTTTTGTGCACAGAGAAAATCAAAAGTACAACGGGTCAATTTGACCCCAAATCATTGCTCAATCTAAACAAGTTTAGCACCATTGGATGGACAATTTCAAGGGCTTTCCTCTCGTACAAAAATTAGCGCTATGGGGATTTTTAAAGCGACGCTAGAGGCCAGGGAGTAGACGCGACACACCCCATAAACTTGGGACATTTAATGCATGATATACACGGCATGTGGTGATTATTGGAGAAAACAAATACTATGCGTTGAAAAAAAGCCCGGACTTATAAAAACTTTCAGCAATGCTTTAGAATAATTCTGGAACTAAAAACGATAGAGAGACGCAGTTTGTACCTGCGTCATTCTGACATTTCCCTAAATTCAAATTTCAAAGTTTTAGAGCGGCTTCCACACTTCTTGATACCGAAAATTAAAAGTAGGCAGCTGTGCTCCGAAACGAACTCAACAAGCCTCCCTACGGGATTTTTGTGCACAGAGAAAATCAAAAGTACAACGGGTCAATTTGACCCCAAATCATTGCTCAATCTAAACAAGTTTAGCACCATTAGATGGACAATTTCAAGGGCTTTCCTCTCGTACAAAAATTAGCGCTATGGGGATTTTCAAAGCGACGCTAGAGGCCAGGGAGTAGACGCGACACACCCCATAAACTTGGGACATTTAATGCATGATATACACGGCATGTGGTGATTATTGGAGAAAACAAATACTATGCGTTGAAAAAAAGCCCGGACTTATAAAAACTTTCAGCAATGCTTTCGAATAATTCTGGAACTAAACACGATAGAGAGACGCAGTTTGTACCTGCGTCATTCTGACATTTCCCTAAATTCAAATTTCAAAGTTTTAGAGCGGCTTCCAGACTTCTTGATACCGAAAATTAAAAGTAGGCGGCTGTGCTCCGAAACGATCTCAACAAGCCTCCCTACGGGATTTTTGTGCACAGAGAAAATCAAAAGTACAACGGGTCAATTTGACCCCAAATCATTGCTTAATCTAAACAAGTTTAGCACCATTAGATGGACAATTTCAAGGGCTTTCCTCTCGTACAAAAATGAGCGCTATGGGGATTTTTAAAGCGACGCTAGAAGCCAGGGAGTAGACGCGACACACCCCATAAACTTGGGACATTTAATGCATGATATACACGGCATGTGGTGATTATTGGAGAAAACAAATACTATGCGTTGAAAAAAAGCCCGGACTTATAAAAACTTTCAGCAATGCTTTCGAATAATTCTGGAACTAAAAACGATAGAGAGACGCAGTTTGTACCTGCGTCATTCTGACATGTCCCTTAATTCAAATTTCAAAGTTTTAGAGCGGCTTCCACACTTCTTGATACCGAAAATTAAAAGTAAGTGGCTGTGCTCCGAAACGAACTCAACAAGCCTCCCTACGGGATTTTTGTGCACAGAGAAAATCAAAAGTACAACGGGTCCATTTTACCCCAAATCATTGCTCAATCTAAACAAGTTTAGCACCATTGGATGGACAATTTCAAGGGCTTTTCTCTCGTACAAAAATTAGCGCTATGGGGATTTTTAAAGCGCCGCTAAAAGCCAGGGAGTAGACGCGACACACCCCATAAACTTGGGACAATTAATGCATGATGTACACGGCATGTGGTGATTATTGGAGAAAACAAATACTATGCGTTGAAAAAAAGCCCGGACTTATAAAAACTTTCAGCAATGCTTTCTAATAATTCTGGAACTAAAAACGATAGAGAGACGCAGTTTGTACCTGCGTCATTCTGACATGTCCCTTAATTCAAATTTCAAAGTTTTAGAGCGGCTTCCACACTTCTTGAAACCGAAAATTAAAAGTAAGCGGCTGTGCTCCGAAACGAACTCAACAAGCCTCCCTACGGGATTTTTGTGCACAGAGAAAATCAAAAGTACAACGGGTCCATTTTACCCCAAATCATTGCTCAATCTAAACAGGTTTAGCACCATTGGATGGACAATTTCAAGGGCTTTCCTCTCGTACAAAAATTAGCGCTATGGGGATTTTTAAAGCGACGCTAGAAGCCAGGGAGTAGACGCGACACACCCCATAAACTTGGGACATTTAATGCATGATATACACGGCATGTGGTGATTATTGGAGAAAACAAATACTATGCGTTGAAAAAAAGCCCGGACTTATAAAAACTTTCAGCAATGCTTTCGAATAATTCTGGAACTAAAAACGATAGAGAGACGCAGTTTGTACCTGCGTCATTCTGACATTTCCCTAAATTCAAATTTCAAAGTTTTAGAGCGGCTTCCAGACTTCTTGATACCGAAAATTAAAAGTAGGCGGCTGTGCTCCGAAACGATCTCAACAAGCCTCCCTACGGGATTTTTGTGCACAGAGAAAATCAAAAGTACAACGGGTCAATTTGACCCCAAATCATTGCTTAATCTAAACAAGTTTAGCACCATTAGATGGACAATTTCAAGGGCTTTCCTCTCGTACAAAAATTAGCGCTATGGGGATTTTCAAAGCGACGCTAGAGGCCAGGGAGTAGACGCGACACACCCCATAAACTTGGGACATTTAATGCATGATATACACGGCATGTGGTGATTATTGGAGAAAACAAATACTATGCGTTGAAAAAAAGCCTGGACTTATAAAAACTTTCAGCAATGCTTTCGAATAATTCTGGAACTAAAAACGATAGAGAGACGCAGTTTGTACCTGCGTCATTCTGACATGTCCCTTAATTCAAATTTCAAAGTTTTAGAGCGGCTTCCACACTTCTTGATACCGAAAATTAAAAGTAAGCGGCTGTGCTCCGAAACGATCTCAACAAGCCTCCCTACGGGATTTTTGTGCACAGAGAAAATCAAAAGTACAACGGGTCAATTTGACCCCAAATCATTGCTCAATCTAAACAAGTTTAGCACCATTGGATGGACAATTTCAAGGGCTTTCCTCTCGTACAAAAATTAGCGCTATGGGGATTTTTAAAGCGACGCTAGAGGCCAGGGAGTAGACGCGACACACCCCATAAACTTGGGACATTTAATGCATGATATACACGGCATGTGGTGATTATTGGAGAAAACAAATACTATGCGTTGAAAAAAAGCCCGGACTTATAAAAACTTTCAGCAATGCTTTAGAATAATTCTGGAACTAAAAACGATAGAGAGACGCAGTTTGTACCTGCGTCATTCTGACATTTCCCTAAATTCAAATTTCAAAGTTTTAGAGCGGCTTCCACACTTCTTGATACCGAAAATTAAAAGTAGGCAGCTGTGCTCCGAAACGAACTCAACAAGCCTCCCTACGGGATTTTTGTGCACAGAGAAAATCAAAAGTACAACGGGTCAATTTGACCCCAAATCATTGCTCAATCTAAACAAGTTTAGCACCATTAGATGGACAATTTCAAGGGCTTTCCTCTCGTACAAAAATTAGCGCTATGGGGATTTTCAAAGCGACGCTAGAGGCCAGGGAGTAGACGCGACACACCCCATAAACTTGGGACATTTAATGCATGATATACACGGCATGTGGTGATTATTGGAGAAAACAAATACTATGCGTTGAAAAAAAGCCCGGACTTATAAAAACTTTCAGCAATGCTTTCGAATAATTCTGGAACTAAACACGATAGAGAGACGCAGTTTGTACCTGCGTCATTCTGACATTTCCCTAAATTCAAATTTCAAAGTTTTAGAGCGGCTTCCAGACTTCTTGATACCGAAAATTAAAAGTAGGCGGCTGTGCTCCGAAACGATCTCAACAAGCCTCCCTACGGGATTTTTGTGCACAGAGAAAATCAAAAGTACAACGGGTCAATTTGACCCCAAATCATTGCTCAATCTAAACAAGTTTAGCACCATTGGATGGACAATTTCAAGGGCTTTCCTCTCGTACAAAAATTAGCGCTATGGGGATTTTCAAAGCGACGCTAGAGGCCAGGGAGTAGACGCGACACACCCCATAAATTTGAGGCATTTAATGCATGATATACACGGCATGTGGTGATTATTGGAGAAAACAAATACTATGCGTTGAAAAAAAGCCCAGACTTATAAAAACTTTCAGCAATGCTTTCGAATAATTCTGGAACTAAAAACGATAGAGAGACGCAGTTTGTACCTGCGTCATTCTGACATTTCCCTAAATTCAAATTTCAAAGTTTTAGAGCGGCTTCCAGACTTCTTGATACCGAAAATTAAAAGTAGGCGGCTGTGCTCCGAAACGATCTCAACAAGCCTCCCTACGGGATTTTTGTGCACAGAGAAAATCAAAAGTACAACGGGTCAATTTGACCCCAAATCATTGCTCAATCTAAACAAGTTTAGCACCATTGGATGGACAATTTCAAGGGCTTTCCTTTCGTACAAAAATTAGCGCTATGGGGATTTTCAAAGCGACGCTAGAGGCCAGGGAGTAGACGCGACACACCCCATAAATTTGAGGCATTTAATGCATGATATACACGGCGTGTGGTAATTATTGGAGAAAAGAAATACTATGCGTTGAAAAAAAGCCCGGACTTATAAAAACTTTCAGCAATGCTTTCGAATAATTCTGGAACTAAACACGATAGAGAGACGCAGTTTGTACCTGCGTCATTCTGACATTTCCCTAAATTCAAATTTCAAAGTTTTAGAGCGGCTTCCAGACTTCTTGATACCGAAAATTAAAAGTAGGCGGCTGTGCTCCGAAACGATCTCAACAAGCCTCCCTACGGGATTTTTGTGCACAGAGAAAATCAAAAGTACAACGGGTCAATTTGACCCCAAATCATCGCTCAGTCTAAACAAGTTTAGCACCATTGGATGGACAATTTCAAGGGCTTTCCTCTCGTACAAAAATTAGCGCTATGGGGATTTTTAAAGCGACGCTAGAAGCCAGGGAGTAGACGCGACACACCCCATAAACTTGGGACATTTAATGCATGATATACACGGCATGTGGTGATTATTGGAGAAAACAAATACTATGCGTTGAAAAAAAGCCCGGACTTATAAAAACTTTCAGCAATGCTTTCGAATAATTCTGGAACTAAACACGATAGAGAGACGCAGTTTGTACCTGCGTCATTCTGACATTTCCCTAAATTCAAATTTCAAAGTTTTAGAGCGGCTTCCAGACTTCTTGATACCGAAAATTAAAAGTAGGCGGCTGTGCTCCGAAACGATCTCAACAAGCCTCCCTACGGGATTTTTGTGCACAGAGAAAATCAAAAGTACAACGGGTCAAATTGACCCCAAATCATTGCTCAATCTAAACAAGTTTAGCACCATTGGATGGACAATTTCAAGGGCTTTCCTCTCGTACAAAAATTAGCGCTATGGGGATTTTCAAAGCGACGCTAGAGGCCAGGGAGTAGACGCGACACACCCCATAAATTTGAGGCATTTAATGCATGATATACACGGCATGTGGTGATTATTGGAGAAAACAAATACTATGCGTTGAAAAAAAGCCCGGACTTATAAAAACTTTCAGCAATGCTTTCGAATAATTCTGGAACTAAACACGATAGAGAGACGCAGTTTGTACCTGCGTCATTCTGACATTTCCCTAAATTCAAATTTCAAAGTTTTAGAGCGGCTTCCAGACTTCTTGATACCGAAAATTAAAAGTAGGCGGCTGTGCTCCGAAACGATCTCAACAAGCCTCCCTACGGGATTTTTGTGCACAGAGAAAATCAAAAGTACAACGGGTCAATTTGACCCCAAATCATTGCTCAATCTAAACAAGTTTAGCACCATTGGATGGACAATTTCAAGGGCTTTCCTTTCGTACAAAAATTAGCGCTATGGGGATTTTCAAAGCGACGCTAGAGGCCAGGGAGTAGACGCGACACACCCCATAAATTTGAGGCATTTAATGCATGATATACACGGCGTGTGGTAATTATTGGAGAAAAGAAATACTATGCGTTGAAAAAAAGCCCGGACTTATAAAAACTTTCAGCAATGCTTTCGAATAATTCTGGAACTAAACACGATAGAGAGACGCAGTTTGTACCTGCGTCATTCTGACATTTCCCTAAATTCAAATTTCAAAGTTTTAGAGCGGCTTCCAGACTTCTTGATACCGAAAATTAAAAGTAGGCGGCTGTGCTCCGAAACGATCTCAACAAGCCTCCCTACGGGATTTTTGTGCACAGAGAAAATCAAAAGTACAACGGGTCAATTTGACCCCAAATCATTGCTTAATCTAAACAAGTTTAGCACCATTAGATGGACAATTTCAAGGGCTTTCCTCTCGTACAAAAATTAGCGCTATGGGGATTTTCAAAGCGACGCTAGAGGCCAGGGAGTAGACGCGACACACCCCATAAACTTGGGACATTTAATGCATGATATACACGGCATGTGGTGATTATTGGAGAAAACAAATACTATGCGTTGAAAAAAAGCCTGGACTTATAAAAACTTTCAGCAATGCTTTCGAATAATTCTGGAACTAAAAACGATAGAGAGACGCAGTTTGTACCTGCGTCATTCTGACATGTCCCTTAATTCAAATTTCAAAGTTTTAGAGCGGCTTCCACACTTCTTGATACCGAAAATTAAAAGTAAGCGGCTGTGCTCCAAAACGAACTCAACAAGCCTCCCTACGGGATTTTTGTGCACAGAGAAAATCAAAAGTACAACGGGTCCATTTTACCCCAAATCATTGCTCAATCTAAACAAGTTTAGCACCATTGGATGGACAATTTCAAGGGCTTTCCTCTCGTACAAAAATTAGCGCTATGGGGATTTTTAAAGCGACGCTAGAAGCCAGGGAGTAGACGCGACACACCCCATAAACTTGGGACATTTAATGCATGATATACACGGCATGTGGTGATTATTGGAGAAAAGAAATACTATAATGCGTTGAAAAAAAGCCCGGACTTATAAAAACTTTCAGCAATGCTTTCGAATAATTCTGGAACTAAAAACGATAGAGAGACGCAGTTTGTACCTGCGTCATTCTGACATGTCCCTTAATTCAAATTTCAAAGTTTTAGAGCGGCTTCCACACTTCTTGATACCGAAAATTAAAAGTAAGCGGCTGTGCTCCGAAACGAACTCAACAAGCCTCCCTACGGGATTTTTGTGCACAGAGAAAATCAAAAGTACAACGGGTCCATTTTACCCCAAATCATTGCTCAATCTAAACAAGTTTAGCACCATTGGATGGACAATTTCAAGGGCTTTCCTTTCGTACAAAAATTAGCGCTATGGGGATTTTCAAAGCGACGCTAGAAGCCAGGGAGTAGACGCGACACACCCCATAAATTTGAGGCATTTAATGCATGATATACACGGCGTGTGGTAATTATTGGAGAAAAGAAATACTATGCGTTGAAAAAAAGCCCGGACTTATAAAAACTTTCAGCAATGCTTTCGAATAATTCTGGAACTAAACACGATAGAGAGACGCAGTTTGTACCTGCGTCATTCTGACATTTCCCTAAATTCAAATTTCAAAGTTTTAGAGCGGCTTCCAGACTTCTTGATACCGAAAATTAAAAGTAGGCGGCTGTGCTCCGAAACGATCTCAACAAGCCTCCCTACGGGATTTTTGTGCACAGAGAAAATCAAAAGTACAACGGGTCAATTTGACCCCAAATCATTGCTCAATCTAAACAAGTTTAGCACCATTGGATGGACAATTTCAAGGGCTTTCCTCTCGTACAAAAATTAGCGCTATCGGGATTTTCAAAGCGACGCTAGAAGCCAGGTAGTAGACCCGACACACCCCATAAATTTGAGGCATTTAATGCATGATATACACGGCGTGTGGTAATTATTGGAGAAAACAAATACTATGCGTTGAAAAAAAGCCCGGACTTATAAAAACTTTCAGCAATGCTTTCGAATAATTCTGGAACTAAACACGATAGAGAGACGCAGTTTGTACCTGCGTCATTCTGACATTTCCCTAAATTCAAATTTCAAAGTTTTAGAGCGGCTTCCACACTTCTTGATACCGAAAATTAAAAGTAGGCGGCTGTGCTCCGAAACGATCTCAACAAGCCTCCCTACGGGATTTTTGTGCACAGAGAAAATCAAAAGTACAACGGGTCAATTTGACCCCAAATCATTGCTCAATCTAAACAAGTTTAGCACCATTGGATGGACAATTTCAAGGGCTTTCCTCTCGTACAAAAATTAGCGCTATGGGGATTTTTAAAGCGACGCTAGAGGCCAGGGAGTAGACGCGACACACCCCATAAACTTGGGACATTTAATGCATGATATACACGGCATGTGGTGATTATTGGAGAAAAGAAATACTATAATGCGTTGAAAAAAAGCCCGGACTTATAAAAACTTTCAGCAATGCTTTCGAATAATTCTGGAACTAAAAACGATAGAGAGACGCAGTTTGTACCTGCGTCATTCTGACATGTCCCTTAATTCAAATTTCAAAGTTTTAGAGCGGCTTCCACACTTCTTGATACCGAAAATTAAAAGTAAGCGGCTGTGCTCCAAAACGAACTCAACAAGCCTCCCTACGGGATTTTTGTGCACAGAGAAAATCAAAAGTACAACGGGTCCATTTTACCCCAAATCATTGCTCAATCTAAACAAGTTTAGCACCATTGGATGGACAATTTCAAGGGCTTTCCTCTCGTACAAAAATTAGCGCTATGGGGATTTTTAAAGCGACGCTAGAAGCCAGGGAGTAGACGCGACACACCCCATAAACTTGGGACAATTAATGCATGATGTACACGGCATGTGGTGATTATTGGAGAAAACAAATACTATGCGTTGAAAAAAAGCCCGGACTTATAAAAACTTTCAGCAATGCTTTCGAATAATTCTGGAACTAAAAACGATAGAGAGACGCAGTTTGTACCTGCGTCATTCTGACATGTCCCTGAATTCAAATTTCAAAGTTTTACAGCGGCTTCCACACTTCTTGATACCGAAAATTAAAAGTAGGCGGCTGTGCTCCGAAACGATCTCAACAAGCCTCCCTACGGGATTTTTGTGCACAGAGAAAATCAAAAGTACAACGGGTCAATTTGACCCCAAATCATTGCTCAATCTAACCACGTTTAGCACCATTGGATGGACAATTTCAAGGGCTTTCCTCTCGTACAAAAATTAGCGCTATGGGGATTTTTAAAGCGACGCTAGAGGCCAGGGAGTAGACGCGACACACCCCATAAACTTGGGACATTTAATGCATGATATACACGGCATGTGGTGATTATTGGAGAAAAGAAATACTATAATGCGTTGAAAAAAAGCCCGGACTTATAAAAACTTTCAGCAATGCTTTCGAATAATTCTGGAACTAAAAACGATAGAGAGACGCAGTTTGTACCTGCGTCATTCTGACATGTCCCTTAATTCAAATTTCAAAGTTTTAGAGCGGCTTCCACACTTCTTGATACCGAAAATTAAAAGTAAGCGGCTGTGCTCCGAAATGAACTCAACAAGCCTCCCTACGGGATTTTTGTGCACAGAGAAAATCAAAAGTACAACGGGTCCATTTTACCCCAAATCATTGCTCAATCTAAACAAGTTTAGCACCATTGGATGGACAATTTCAAGGGCTTTCCTTTCGTACAAAAATTAGCGCTATGGGGATTTTCAAAGCGACGCTAGAAGCCAGGGAGTAGACGCGACACACCCCATAAATTTGAGGCATTTAATGCATGATATACACGGCGTGTGGTAATTATTGGAGAAAAGAAATACTATGCGTTGAAAAAAAGCCCGGACTTATAAAAACTTTCAGCAATGCTTTCGAATAATTCTGGAACTAAACACGATAGAGAGACGCAGTTTGTACCTGCGTCATTCTGACATTTCCCTAAATTCAAATTTCAAAGTTTTAGAGCGGCTTCCAGACTTCTTGATACCGAAAATTAAAAGTAGGCGGCTGTGCTCCGAAACGATCTCAACAAGCCTCCCTACGGGATTTTTGTGCACAGAGAAAATCAAAAGTACAACGGGTCAATTTGACCCCAAATCATTGCTCAATCTAAACAAGTTTAGCACCATTGGATGGACAATTTCAAGGGCTTTCCTCTCGTACAAAAATTAGCGCTATCGGGATTTTCAAAGCGACGCTAGAAGCCAGGTAGTAGACCCGACACACCCCATAAATTTGAGGCATTTAATGCATGATATACACGGCGTGTGGTAATTATTGGAGAAAACAAATACTATGCGTTGAAAAAAAGCCCGGACTTATAAAAACTTTCAGCAATGCTTTCGAATAATTCTGGAACTAAACACGATAGAGAGACGCAGTTTGTACCTGCGTCATTCTGACATTTCCCTAAATTCAAATTTCAAAGTTTTAGAGCGGCTTCCACACTTCTTGATACCGAAAATTAAAAGTAGGCGGCTGTGCTCCGAAACGATCTCAACAAGCCTCCCTACGGGATTTTTGTGCACAGAGAAAATCAAAAGTACAACGGGTCAATTTGACCCCAAATCATTGCTCAATCTAAACAAGTTTAGCACCATTGGATGGACAATTTCAAGGGCTTTCCTCTCGTACAAAAATTAGCGCTATGGGGATTTTTAAAGCGACGCTAGAGGCCAGGGAGTAGACGCGACACACCCCATAAACTTGGGACATTTAATGCATGATATACACGGCATGTGGTGATTATTGGAGAAAAGAAATACTATAATGCGTTGAAAAAAAGCCCGGACTTATAAAAACTTTCAGCAATGCTTTCGAATAATTCTGGAACTAAAAACGATAGAGAGACGCAGTTTGTACCTGCGTCATTCTGACATTTCCCTAAATTCAAATTTCAAAGTTTTAGAGCGGCTTCCAGACTTCTTGATACCGAAAATTAAAAGTAGGCGGCTGTGCTCCGAAACGATCTCAACAAGCCTCCCTACGGGATTTTTGTGCACAGAGAAAATCAAAAGTACAACGGGTCAATTTGACCCCAAATCATCGCTCAGTCTAAACAAGTTTAGCACCATTGGATGGACAATTTCAAGGGCTTTCCTCTCGTACAAAAATTAGCGCTATGGGGATTTTTAAAGCGACGCTAGAAGCCAGGGAGTAGACGCGACACACCCCATAAACTTGGGACATTTAATGCATGATATACACGGCATGTGGTGATTATTGGAGAAAACAAATACTATGCGTTGAAAAAAAGCCCGGACTTATAAAAACTTTCAGCAATGCTTTCGAATAATTCTGGAACTAAACACGATAGAGAGACGCAGTTTGTACCTGCGTCATTCTGACATTTCCCTAAATTCAAATTTCAAAGTTTTAGAGCGGCTTCCAGACTTCTTGATACCGAAAATTAAAAGTAGGCGGCTGTGCTCCGAAACGATCTCAACAAGCCTCCCTACGGGATTTTTGTGCACAGAGAAAATCAAAAGTACAACGGGTCAATTTGACCCCAAATCAGTGCTCAATCTAAACAAGTTTAGCACCATTGGATGGACAATTTCAAGGGCTTTCCTCTCGTACAAAAATTAGCGCTATGGGGATTTTTAAAGCGACGCTAGAGGCCAG
Organism: Asterias amurensis; assembly: GCF_032118995.1. Lineage (NCBI taxonomy): Eukaryota > Metazoa > Echinodermata > Asteroidea > Forcipulatida > Asteriidae > Asterias > Asterias amurensis. The sequence goes on along the minus strand of NC_092653.1, from coordinate 26,030,241 downwards.
GGAGTAGACGCGACACACCCCATAAACTTGGGACAATTAATGCATGATGTACACGGCATGTGGTGATTATTGGAGAAAACAAATACTATGCGTTGAAAAAAAGCCCGGACTTATAAAAACTTTCAGCAATGCTTTCGAATAATTCTGGAACTAAAAACGATAGAGAGACGCAGTTTGTACCTGCGTCATTCTGACATGTCCCTTAATTCAAATTTCAAAGTTTTAGAGCGGCTTCCACACTTCTTGATACCGAAAATTAAAAGTAAGCGGCTGTGCTCCGAAACGAACTCAACAAGCCTCCCTACGGGATTTTTGTGCACAGAGAAAATCAAAAGTACAACGGGTCAATTTGACCCCAAATCATTGCTCAATCTAAACAAGTTTAGCACCATTGGATGGACAATTTCAAGGGCTTTCCTCTCGTACAAAAATTAGCGCTATGGGGATTTTTAAAGCGACGCTAAAAGCCAGGGAGTAGACGCGACACACCCCATAAACTTGGGACATTTAATGCATGATGTACACGGCATGTGGTGATTATTGGAGAAAACAAATACTATGCGTTGAAAAAAAGCCTGGACTTATAAAAACTTTCAGCAATGCTTTCGAATAATTCTGGAACTAAAAACGATAGAGAGACGCAGTTTGTACCTGCGTCATTCTGACATGTCCCTTAATTCAAATTTCAAAGTTTTAGAGCGGCTTCCAGACTTCTTGATACCGAAAATTAAAAGTAGGCGGCTGTGCTCCGAAACGATCTCAACAAGCCTCCCTACGGGATTTTTGTGCACAGAGAAAATCAAAAGTACAACGGGTCAATTTGACCCCAAATCATTGCTTAATCTAAACAAGTTTAGCACCATTAGATGGACAATTTCAAGGGCTTTCCTCTCGTACAAAAATTAGCGCTATGGGGATTTTCAAAGCGACGCTAGAGGCCAGGGAGTAGACGCGACACACCCCATAAACTTGGGACATTTAATGCATGATGTACACGGCATGTGGTGATTATTGGAGAAAACAAATACTATGCGTTGAAAAAAAGCCTGGACTTATAAAAACTTTCAGCAATGCTTTCGAATAATTCTGGAACTAAAAACGATAGAGAGACGCAGTTTGTACCTGCGTCATTCTGACATGTCCCTTAATTCAAATTTCAAAGTTTTAGAGCGGCTTCCAGACTTCTTGATACCGAAAATTAAAAGTAGGCGGCTGTGCTCCGAAACGATCTCAACAAGCCTCCCTACGGGATTTTTGTGCACAGAGAAAATCAAAAGTACAACGGGTCAATTTGACCCCAAATCATTGCTTAATCTAAACAAGTTTAGCACCATTAGATGGACAATTTCAAGGGCTTTCCTCTCGTACAAAAATTAGCGCTATGGGGATTTTCAAAGCGACGCTAGAGGCCAGGGAGTAGACGCGACACACCCCATAAACTTGGGACATTTAATGCATGATATACACGGCATGTGGTGATTATTGGAGAAAACAAATACTATGCGTTGAAAAAAAGCCTGGACTTATAAAAACTTTCAGCAATGCTTTCGAATAATTCTGGAACTAAAAACGATAGAGAGACGCAGTTTGTACCTGCGTCATTCTGACATGTCCCTTAATTCAAATTTCAAAGTTTTAGAGCGGCTTCCACACTTCTTGATACCGAAAATTAAAAGTAAGCGGCTGTGCTCCGAAACGAACTCAACAAGCCTCCCTACGGGATTTTTGTGCACAGAGAAAATCAAAAGTACAACGGGTCCATTTTACCCCAAATCATTGCTCAATCTAAACAAGTTTAGCACCATTGGATGGACAATTTCAAGGGCTTTCCTCTCGTACAAAAATTAGCGCTATGGGGATTTTTAAAGCGACGCTAGAAGCCAGGGAGTAGACGCGACACACCCCATAAACTTGGGACAATTAATGCATGATGTACACGGCATGTGGTGATTATTGGAGAAAACAAATACTATGCGTTGAAAAAAAGCCCGGACTTATAAAAACTTTCAGCAATGCTTTCGAATAATTCTGGAACTAAAAACGATAGAGAGACGCAGTTTGTACCTGCGTCATTCTGACATGTCCCTGAATTCAAATTTCAAAGTTTTACAGCGGCTTCCACACTTCTTGATACCGAAAATTAAAAGTAGGCGGCTGTGCTCCGAAACGATCTCAACAAGCCTCCCTACGGGATTTTTGTGCACAGAGAAAATCAAAAGTACAACGGGTCCATTTTACCCCAAATCATTGCTCAATCTAAACAAGTTTAGCACCATTGGATGGACAATTTCAAGGGCTTTCCTCTCGTACAAAAATGAGCGCTATGGGGATTTTTAAAGCGACGCTAGAAGCCAGGGAGTAGACGCGACACACCCCATAAACTTGGGACATTTAATGCATGATATACACGGCATGTGGTGATTATTGGAGAAAACAAATACTATGCGTTGAAAAAAAGCCCGGACTTATAAAAACTTTCAGCAATGCTTTCGAATAATTCTGGAACTAAACACGATAGAGAGACGCAGTTTGTACCTGCGTCATTCTGACATTTCCCTAAATTCAAATTTCAAAGTTTTAGAGCGGCTTCCACACTTCTTGATACCGAAAATTAAAAGTAGGCGGCTGTGCTCCGAAACGATCTCAACAAGCCTCCCTACGGGATTTTTGTGCACAGAGAAAATCAAAAGTACAACGGGTCAATTTGACCCCAAATCATTGCTCAATCTAACCAAGTTTAGCACCATTGGATGGACAATTTCAAGGGCTTTCCTCTCGTACAAAAATTAGCGCTATGGGGATTTTTAAAGCGACGCTAGAGGCCAGGGAGTAGACGCGACACACCCCATAAACTTGGGACATTTAATGCATGATATACACGGCATGTGGTGATTATTGGAGAAAAGAAATACTATAATGCGTTGAAAAAAAGCCCGGACTTATAAAAACTTTCAGCAATGCTTTCGAATAACTCTGGAACTAAAAACGATAGAGAGACGCAGTTTGTACCTGCGTCATTCTGACATTTCCCTAAATTCAAATTTCAAAGTTTTAGAGCGGCTTCCAGACTTCTTGATACCGAAAATTAAAAGTAGGCGGCTGTGCTCCGAAACGATCTCAACAAGCGTCCCTACGGGATTTTTGTGCACAGAGAAAATCAAAAGTACAACGGGTCAATTTGACCCCAAATCATCGCTCAGTCTAAACAAGTTTAGCACCATTGGATGGACAATTTCAAGGGCTTTCCTCTCGTACAAAAATTAGCGCTATGGGGATTTTTAAAGCGACGCTAGAAGCCAGGGAGTAGACGCGACACACCCCATAAACTTGGGACATTTAATGCATGATATACACGGCATGTGGTGATTATTGGAGAAAACAAATACTATGCGTTGAAAAAAAGCCCGGACTTATAAAAACTTTCAGCAATGCTTTCGAATAATTCTGGAACTAAAAACGATAGAGAGACGCAGTTTGTACCTGCGTCATTCTGACATGTCCCTTAATTCAAATTTCAAAGTTTTAGAGCGGCTTCCACACTTCTTGATACCGAAAATTAAAAGTAAGCGGCTGTGCTCCGAAACGAACTCAACAAGCCTCCCTACGGGATTTTTGTGCACAGAGAAAATCAAAAGTACAACGGGTCCATTTTACCCCAAATCATTGCTCAATCTAAACAAGTTTAGCACCATTGGATGGACAATTTCAAGGGCTTTCCTCTCGTACAACAATTAGCGCTATGGGGATTTTTAAAGCGACGCTAGAAGCCAGGGAGTAGACGCGACACACCCCATAAACTTGGGACATTTAATGCATGATATACACGGCATGTGGTGATTATTGGAGAAAACAAATACTATGCGTTGAAAAAAAGCCCGGACTTATAAAAACTTTCAGCAATGCTTTCGAATAATTCTGGAACTAAAAACGATAGAGAGACGCAGTTTGTACCTGCGTCATTCTGACATTTCCCTAAATTCAAATTTCAAAGTTTTAGAGCGGCTTCCAGACTTCTTGATACCGAAAATTAAAAGTAGGCGGCTGTGCTCCAAAACGATCTCAACAAGCCTCCATACGGGATTTTTGTGCACAGAGAAAATCAAAAGTACAACGGGTCAATTTGACCCCAAATCATTGCTTAATCTAAACAAGTTTAGCACCATTAGATGGACAATTTCAAGGGCTTTCCTCTCGTACAAAAATTAGCGCTATGGGGATTTTCAAAGCGACGCTAGAGGCCAGGGAGTAGACGCGACACACCCCATAAACTTGGGACATTTAATGCATGATATACACGGCATGTGGTGATTATTGGAGAAAACAAATACTATGCGTTGAAAAAAAGCCCGGGAGTAGACGCGACACACCCCATAAACTTGGGACATTTAATGCATGATATACACGGCATGTGGTGATTATTGGAGAAAACAAATACTATGCGTTGAAAAAAAGCCCGGACTTATAAAAACTTTCAGCAATGCTTTCGAATAATTCTGGAACTAAAAACGATAGAGAGACGCAGTTTGTACCTGCGTCATTCTGACATTTCCCTAAATTCAAATTTCAAAGTTTTAGAGCGGCTTCCAGACATCTTGATACCGATAATTAAAAGTAGGCGGCTGTGCTCCAAAACGATCTCAACAAGCCTCCCTACGGGATTTTTGTGCACAGAGAAAATCAAAAGAACAACGGGTCAATTTGACCCCAAATCATTGCTCAATCTAAACAAGTTTAGCACCATTGAATGGACAATTTCAAGGGCTTTCCTCTCGTACAAATATTAGCGCTATGGGGATTTTCAAAGCGACGCTAGAGGCCAGGGAGTAGACGCGACACACCCCATAAACTTGGGACATTTAATGCATGATATACACGGCATGTGGTGATTATTGGAGAAAACAAATACTATGCGTTGAAAAAAAGCCCGGACTTATAAAAACTTTCAGCAATGCTTTCGAATAATTCTGGAACTAAAAACGATAGAGAGACGCAGTTTGTACCTGCGTCATTCTGACATGTCCCTTAATTCAAATTTCAACGTTTTAGAGCGGCTTCCACACTTCTTGATACCGAAAATTAAAAGTAGGCGGCTGTGCTCCGAAACGAACTCAACAAGCCTCCCTACGGGATTTTTGTGCACAGAGAAAATCAAAAGTACAACGGGTCAATTTGACCCCAAATCATTGCTTAATCTAAACAAGTTTAGCACCATTAGATGGACAATTTCAAGGGCTTTCCTCTCGTACAAAAATTAGCGCTATGGGGATTTTCAAAGCGACGCTAGAGGCCAGGGAGTAGACGCGACACACCCCATAAACTTGGGACATTTAATGCATGATATACACGGCATGTGGTGATTATTGGAGAAAACAAATACTATGCGTTGAAAAAAAGCCCGGACTTATAAAAACTTTCAGCAATGCTTTCGAATAATTCTAGAACTAAAAACGATAGAGAGACGCAGTTTGTACCTGCGTCATTCTGACATGTCCCTTAATTCAAATTTCAAAGTTTTAGAGCGGCTTCCAGACTTCTTGATACCGAAAATTAAAAGTAAGCGGCTGTGCTTCGAAACGATCTCAACAAGCCTCCCTACGGGATTTTTGTGCACAGAGAAAATCAAAAGTACAACGGGTCAATTTGACCCCAAATCATTGCTCAATCTAAACAAGTTTAGCACCATTGGATGGACAATTTCAAGGGCTTTCCTCTCGTACAAAAATTAGCGCTATGGGGATTTTTAAAGCGACGCTAGAAGCCAGGGAGTAGACGCGACACACCCCATAAACTTGGGACATTTAATGCATGATATACACGGCATGTGGTGATTATTGGAGAAAACAAATACTATGCGTTGAAAAAAAGCCCGGACTTATAAAAACTTTCAGCAATGCTTTCGAATAATTCTGGAACTAAAAACGATAGAGAGACGCAGTTTGTACCTGCGTCATTCTGACATTTCCCTAAATTCAAATTTCAAAGTTTTAGAGCGGCTTCCAGACTTCTTGATACCGAAAATTAAAAGTAGGCGGCTGTGCTCCGAAACGATCTCAACAAGCCTCCCTACGGGATTTTTGTGCACAGAGAAAATCAAAAGTACAACGGGTCAATTTTACCCCAAATCATTGCTTAATCTAAACAAGTTTAGCACCATTAGATGGACAATTTCAAGGGCTTTCCTCTCGTACAAAAATTAGCGCTATGGGGATTTTCAAAGCGACGCTAGAGGCCAGGGAGTAGACGCGACACACCCCATAAACTTGGGACATTTAATGCATGATATACACGGCATGTGGTGATTATTGGAGAAAACAAATACTATGCGTTGAAAAAAAGCCCGGGAGTAGACGCGACACACCCCATAAACTTGGGACATTTAATGCATGATATACACGGCATGTGGTGATTATTGGAGAAAACAAATACTATGCGTTGAAAAAAAGCCCGGACTTATAAAAACTTTCAGCAATGCTTTCGAATAATTCTGGAACTAAAAACGATAGAGAGACGCAGTTTGTACCTGCGTCTTTCTGACATTTCCCTAAATTCAAATTTCAAAGTTTTAGAGCGGCTTCCAGACTTCTTGATACCGAAAATTAAAAGTAAGCGGCTGTGCTCCGAAACGAACTCAACAAGCCTCCCTACGGGATTTTTGTGCACAGAGAAAATCAAAAGTACAACGGGTCAATTTGACCCCGAATCATTGCTAAATCTAAACAAGTTTAGCACCATTGGATGGACAATTTCAAGGGCTTTCCTCTCGAACAAAAATTAGCGCTATGGGGATTTTCAAAGCGACGCTAGATGCCAGGGAGTAGACGCGACACACCCCATAAACTTGGGACATTTAATGCATGATATACACGGCATGTGGTGATTATTGGAGAAAACAAATACTATGCGTTGAAAAAAAACCCGGACTTATAAATACTTTCAGCAATGCTTTCGAATAATTCTGGAATTAAAAACGGTAGAGAGACGCAGTTTGTACCCTAAATTCAAATTTCAAAGTTTTAGAGCGGCTTCCAGAGTTCTTGATACCGAAAATTAAAAGTAGGCGGCTGTGCTCCGAAACGATCTCAACAAGCCTCCCTACGGGATTTTAGTGCACAAAGAAAATCAAAAGCTCGACGGATAAATTTGACCTCAAATCATTGCTCAATCTAAACAAGTTTAGCACCAATAGAAGGACATTTTCAAGGGCTTTCCTCTCGTACTACACTTAGTGCTCTGGTGATTTTCAAAGCGAGGCTAGAGGTCAGGGAGTAGAACCGACACACCCCCAAGATTTAGGGAATTTAATGCATGATGCACAAGGCACGTGGTGAACATTGGAGGAAAAAATATATATTCATTGAAAAAAAAGCCCGGACTTATAAAAACCTTCAGCTATACATTTGATTCATTCTGGAACTACAAATGCTAGACAAACAAAATTTGTACCCGAATCATCCTGGCATGTCCTTGCATACAAATTACAAAGTTTTAGGGCGGCGTCCAGAGTTCTTGATGCCGAAAATGACAAGTAGGCAGCTGTGCACCGAAACAAACTCAACAAGCCTTACTACGGGATTTTTGTGCACAAAGAAAATCAAAAGCTCGACGGATAAATTTGACCCCAAATCATTGCTCAATCTAAACAAGTTTACCACCTCTGGAATGACAATTTTAAGGGCTTTCCTCTCGTACTAAACTTAGCGCTATGGTGATTTTCAAAGCGAGCCTAGAGGTCAGGGAGTTGAACCGAAACGACCCCAAGATGTAAGGAATTTAATGCATGATACACACGGCACGTGGTGAACAGTGGAGAAAAAAATATATTCATTGAAAAAATAGCCCGGACTTATATAAGCCTTCAGCTATACTCTTGATTCATTCTGGAACTAAAAATGCTTGAGAGACAGAATTTGTACCTGAATCATCCTGGCATGTCCCTGCATCCGAAGTTCAAAGTTTTAGGGCGGCTTCTAGACTTCTTGATACCGAAAATGACGGCTGTGCTCCGAAACGAACTCAACAAGCCTCCCTGTGCACAGAGTTGTCGGAAAGAAAATCAAAAGTTACAACGGGTCAAATCGACCCCACATCATTGCTCAACAAGCTGAGCACCATTGGATGGACATTTTCGAGGGCTTTCCTCCGTATAAAACTTAGTGCTACGAGAATTTTCAAGGCGAGGCCAGCGGCCAGGGAGTGCACACCCCCCCCCCCGCCCCAAGGGCCAATATGCACATTATATGGGCCCCAAACACTATAGGCGCGTGGTGATAAATGGAAACATAATACATTTTCACTTAAACAAAAAAACGGACTCATAAAAAAAATTCGCCGACCTCTTAACGCTTAATCTTAACCAGTTATGCGCGGTCGGATTGCCACTTTCAACGGCTTTCTTCTCGTATAAAACTAGTAATGTTATGACTAGGCCAGGAAGTGGAACTGCTACCCCCAGCCCCAGCCCCGAATTAATCTTTCAGCCAGACTCTTAAATGGAACTAAAAATGCTTGAGAGACGCAGTTTGTACCCGAGTCATCCTTGCAGGTCCCTACATCTCTGAATTCTCAAAGTTTTGGGGCTTCTTGATAGCGCAAACAACAACGCAGGTATGCTCAGAAACGATCTCAACAAGCCTTAAACGATTAGTTTCCAGTTTAATGCTCAATCTTAACAATTTACCAACATCTTAATGCCATTTTCAAGGGCTTTTCAGGGCGGGGCCATCGGCCAGGAAGTGGACCTGCTACCCCTCCAAAATGTGTGTGTTGTGTATAGGGGCCACACACACCTCGCGTGAAAATAAACAAAAGCCGAACTCGTCAATAACTCGTGGAACTAAACATGCTACGAAGACGCAGTTTGTATTCCTGGCATATTATCGCTCTGCGTCCGAATTTTTAGGGCGGCAACAGCATTTTCATACCGGAATTGGTAGGTGGGAACGCTCAAAACAATGCGCAACAGCCTCCCCCACGGAATGTTTTCTGCACAAAGCTGTTTTTGTGCACAAAGCTGTCGAAGAAGAAAAGATCACAGAATTATTATGACCAATCTAAACAACTCTAATGTAAATGAGTGAAAAAAAACACTTTCACGGAGCCATATGAAGGACAACTCTTTTTCGAGTGATTTTTCACTCTGTCTTTGAGTGAAACCCCTCTAAAGCCAGAACACAAACTAAAACCAGAACAGAACGGAGCGTAGCGTTGAAGATGCCATCCTAACATTGTTGCATGGCAGTTATCGCCAATTTGGTCGTCCTAAAGCATTATTATGTTAGGACTTTGGTCGTGGATTTTTTTTTCGGCCTTCAACTTGAACATCCAGCCTCATGTTCTGTTTGGCAAGCTGAGGGGGATGAATGTTAACCCGGATCTGATTTTATGGATAAACGATTTCTAGCCAAATAGATCACTGAGAGTTAGACTGATGCAGTCAGTGTCTGAAACTGTTCATCAGGCGCCCCTCAGGGATGTGTTTTATCCCCAGAACTGTTCACATTGTATACAAGCGATCTTAGATGTAGTAATGCCACGAGTGTTCCATGGTCAAGTATGCAGATGACACTTCACTTACAGGATTCATTACTCATGAGGATGAGACGGGGTATAGATATGAAATTGCCAAGTTTGGTAACTGATGGTGCAAAGAAAATATTCTGGTTTTAAATGCAAAAAGAACTAAGGAAATTGTATTTGATTTTCGGAAAAATCCGACGAAGATCGAGCCTGTAAACATAAATGGTGTTGATATTGAAATGGTCACTGAACATAAATACCTTAGGACTCACATTGATAGCCATTTAAAGTGGAATGTTACAGAAATAATTATGCTCTACGGCTAATCAACGTATATGTATTTTTTAAGGAAACTTAACATTTTTAACATTGACCGGGATATTATCATGTTGTTTTACAAAAGTGCAATTCAGTCTGTTATTGCGTTCTCTTGCATTGCATGGGCGAATGATCTGTCTGTGGGTAATCAAAATCAAATCAACAGAATCACTAGATCTGCTAGTAAGATTTAGGTACCATCTACGAGGCAGCTCTAGTGTCAAAACTCGAAAGTATACAACTTGATGATACACCCCCACTTCATACACTTTTTGTTTTTAATAAGTCTGGGAGATTACGTCAACTCGAATCCAACACTAATCGTCATATTCTCTCCTTCCTACCCAGTGCAATTTTTTTTACATGTTATCCTTAGTTTACTTTTTGTTTTTATGTATACTTTAATTCCGATGTATTTCAAAAACAATTTATTTTTTGCAGTGTGATATTTTTATTATATTGTTGCTGTTTTAATGTCTACGGTTCATGTATGTTTTGTGCTATTTTTAATAACTGTATTTTAATGTGCAAATCGAGAAAGTGATTTTCATGCTGGGCATGACGAATAAAAATCTAATCTAATCTAAAAGAGTGAAATAACCACCACTCTTTTAGAAGAGCCATAATAGGGACAGCTCGAAATGTAAAGAGACCATGGTGTTTTTCACTCTTTAATACATTAAAAGAGAAGATCTTGGGATCTTCAAAGGCCTTGTTCGCGTACAAAATAATAAAAACAAATTCTCGGCGGGGCCGGCCAGCGGCCAGGAGGTGGACCTAAAACTACTACCCTAAAATTGATGCACTGGATGTAGGCATAGGGGCCACACAAAACGCGTGGACATTAAACAAACCAAAGAAAATTTGCTTTAAAAATAACTGAGCCGAACTCTTCAATAACTGTGATGTGGAACGAACGTTGTAGGATAGGGCGGCTTCCGCACTTCTTCATACCGAAAATGCCTTTTGATTTTTAGTCGTCTTTGATACCCAATACAATGATTTGCTGAAACAGCGCCCATAGTGTCACAAACTTCCGTCATTATAGCATACGATTGCGAGTTAGAGCGTGTAATAGCAAACTTTTTTATAGGGGGAATTATGCGTGGCTGATGCAAAGAAAATAACCGTAGTTTCACTGAAATCAAGTCTTGTCTAGTTGTGGGAGGCCGAAGTGGTATTAACGGCGTTATGAAAGGGCGCCCTCCACATTTGAGAATCAGCCAATTGGTAACAATGGCGGCGGCGGAAAGCGGCAGCAGTTGTTCGGATTCATCCGACTGGTTTAGTGGCAGCAGCGATGATGAAGCGGAATGTAGGCTCTCTCAACTGGTCGATGAGAAGGGCGAGGAGAGTGAGGATAGTGATTCCACGTCTCTTGATCACACAGAGCTGGACAGTTTTGCCGATGGTTTTGAGGTAAATCATTGGTTGGTTAGAGTTAGAGTTAGACTTTAGATTAGATAGAGTTCAAGTTCAACAACACCCAGCTGCCCACCATTCCCATTCCATTGTCATGTTGACTGTTGTTATTTGTTGATGGTCAAACCATGAGTTGATGGACACGATGGAGGAAGAAATAGAAACTTACTTCTAGAAACTATGATTATGATGAGTCTTAAAAGAGCCTGGTTGACACTGGACTTAATTCCTTTATTAACTTGGGCAAACTAACCGCGCCATAGCTCAATTGGGTAACTTACCCAATTATCCAGTGCAAACACTAAAACAGCACAGATAACCTGCCTGACCAGCTAACAGTGACAGGCTGACACTGACGACAGGTAACTTCACCACGCCGCGCGATCAGTTTAATCGAGCCAAAGGTGCCCAGGAAGATTATTGTCAGTTTAACCGAGCCAGAAAGTCCAGTGCGGACGTGACAACTCATTTAAATCTCCAACCATCCGTCCGTGACCCTAAGAAGCTGACATGTTTTGGCATGGAAGAATAAAATGTTCATTATTATCAAACTATTCGATATAGCAAAAATCAGGAATGCAAGTCTTCAGCTGAAAAACGTGGTTTCCCATCTACACAGGTTTATAGTTTGAGTCATTTGGAAGTTGCGATCAAAAGTTTTAATATGACAGCGATTTGTACAGCAGTAAAAGGCAAATGCAGTCAATAAACCTAGCCGAGTATTGGTCCCTTTTTGTCTGGTTCCGGCACCACTTTGTTTGGATTTAATCGAACCCCAAATCACTACACTACAGATAAGATCAACAGAGTTTAATGCATGATAAGAGTAATAATGTTTAGTAACTTTAAAAGTCAAATACTATTTTATAAAGGCTACAAAATAGTAGTTGCAATGACCCTAGTTAGTATTATAAATCAATCATAAAAAGTGTAATATTTATAAATGATTTATTGATTTGTTTTGTAGATAAGTAAAGATGTCAACGATTATGATGCCCATATTCAGCTGATTAATGCAGCCAAGGGGCTGAGTGATTCTCCTCAAAGTCAAATCTTTGACAGTCACAGATTAAAAGGTTTAGCTCGAAAGAGAATGAGCAAGTATTTTCCATTAACTCCAGGTAGGTACTTATGCTTTGTGTTTTATTGTTCCCCTTTTGGTAATTACACTTTCAGACATAAAGTAAGCAAGAAATTTATGCTTTAGATTAACACAGGTACTATAAATTTAATGTTGTCAGTGAACAATTTCCCTCGTATACCAGAGCAAATTGCGACACAAAGTGTTTCAGTTGACTACTCATTAATCACCATTTGCTACTCAATACTAGCATTCAAAGTGCACAACAAAAGTTCAGTCTAAATATTTTGCTATGCAAAACAATATTTTGCCATTCAAAACTACTGGATTTATCCATTGTTGTAAAGGCAAGCCCTACTTAACACATGTGTCTTTCTCTCCTCTTCTTTGAATGTTGGTAAACATAAACATGTTTCAACATTGGACTGTCATGATTAGGTCATCACTGGGCATATTTAGCTGGTTGGGTGACAAAGATCTGTCCCTTTAGCTTGAAAACTTTGACATTCTATTCTGAACCATACATTAATATTTGTTTTTTTTTCTTCATTAGAGCTTTGGTTAGAATGGATACAAGATGAGATTGATCTTCAGCATTTGGAGAAATCTAAGATCAATAAACTCTTCCAAAAAGCAGTTCGAGACTACACCTGTAAGTATTCAATCAAACACCACAGTGTCAATCCAGTGGGTTTTGATAAAAGTGTTCTTTTAACCAGAAGGTGCCGGAGAAACATTCAAGAAGTGTATAGTGTGTATCCAAAAAATAATACAAGTATTAATTTTTTTGTAATTTTCATGTTAATTTAGCAGTTTTTTTAATGGAGTACTATATAGATGATGCATGTAGAACTCTGTAATAGTTAATTATGAATTGTTGTCAAAACAAATTTGTTTTTTATGTTTTCGACAGCACCAGAGCTGTGGGAGAAGTATTGTTGTTTCTGCTTGGAAACTATTAATACAAACTACAGCATAAGTGAAGTGCGTAGTATCTTTGAGCAAGCTCTGACTGCAGTAGGGCTACATGTCAGCAAGGCTGACATTATTTGGAAGTTATACAGAGACTTTGAAAACAGCCTCAGAGAAAGCGCACAGGTAACAACTTTGATTTTTTTTACAATTTAAGCATGTATTTTAGCAATAAATGTTTGTTTAAATACAAGATTAAATTCCAGGCTGGAAGTGTTACTGAAATTGCAGAGTCCACAAGAACAACCTTTCTGATATCTTGCATATTTTCCAAAAGGAATGTGTACAGTATGTGTTCAGCATAGCTCACACAAACTAACAACAAACTAAAAAAGGATTCATGTTTTAAGTCTTAAGTAATGTGCAAAAGTTCCCAAACACTATTGTTTCAGTGTACATTGTACTTAAGGTGTGATTATATTTGATAGTACACAATTCATTTAAAATCATCTTTTTCAAGTCGATAAGGAAAAGGTTTACATACTTGCACCCTTGGCGTTTTCTTAATGTAAACACTTTTCTTTTAACTACAGTCGTGTAATCTAGAGTCAAATAGTAAAGCCAAATGTTTTGGATTGATTGAGTTCATTATTTTGTTCCTCTTCTTCAACAGAATGAGTATGAGAAGGACCAACAAACAGCTAGGCTGGAACGACTTTTCAAACGTCAGCTATCAGTGCCACTCATGAGTAGGTTAATTCTTCTATATTTTATAGGAACTGGTTTATATTTTAAAGGAACACGTTGCCTTGGATCGGACGAGTTGGTCAAAACAAAAGCGTTTGTAACCGTTTTTTATAAAAAGCATATGGTTGGAAAGATGTTTTAAAAGTAGAATACAATGATCCACACAAGTTTGCCTCGAAATTGCATGGTTTTCCTTCTACTGTGCGAACTAACATGGTCGGCCATTTATGGGAGTCAAAACTTTGACCCCCATAAATGGCCGACATGTTAGTCGACGAGGTAAAAGGAAAACCACGCAATTTCGAGGCATGTTTGTGTGGATCATTGTATTCTACTTTTACAACATCTTTCTACCCATATGCATTTTATAAAAAATGGTTACAAACGCTTTTCAAAGACCAACTCGACCGATCCAAGGCAACGTGTTCCTTTAACTTTGGTTATCTTCATAGAATGAATAATCGGTTTTTATATATCAGTTTTTATACCCGAAGGGCGTCTCAAAGCACTTTAGACATACAGTATTATCTTCAAGGTATGTGCGATTTCATTTTGAAATAATATGTGAGATCTACTCCTTTTACATATCACCAGTGTTATGATTTACAGGGTGCTGTGGTGCAATATGCTACCTATCCAGCCAGGAACACAGGGGCGAACCCCTTCTCTTTTTGATTTACACTGGGTTCTTTTATCTGCATTACACAACACACGGGACCAACAGCTTTCATCCCATCCAAAGGATGAAGCAATGGATAAGTTCCTTGCCTAAGGACACAAGTGGCACAACTGGGACTCGAATCCACACTCTGCAGACTTTTCCTACTGCACAACTGTTGCTAAGAAAAAACAAGTTACCAACAAAAGGGTCATTGGTTGAGACTGTTTGAGACTGTTTCTTGGTACTTTCCTAATCATTTAAAATCACCCATTAATCTTGTGCTTTGTCTTGAACTATGTTGGAATGGATCGTTTTTTTTTCAGACATAAGGAATACATGGAGTGAGTATGAGTCCATGTTGGGAAAACCTCCAACACAGATTTCAAAAGGAATCTTAGCTCAACTTGATAAGTACAGACCGTATGAGCAGAAACTGGTAAGTCCTATTGATGATAAGGCAGCCCCTATCTAGTTATGTTTCCTGTACCCATGCAAGTAGACCGTTTTGCCAAACTAGCCTCCATTTGGTTACATTGATTTCAGTGGGACAAGGGAAGCAGGGTATACAGTTGCAGGACACTAGTTGGAGAACAGCAATGAAATACTTTGGCTGATTTTGCATTGAGCAACCTTGACATTTTGCTTAGTTCTGCATTGAACTTGGTGCTCTTTGAAGTGTAACATTTGCCTTTAGGGAGGAAGGGAAACATTGAGCTACATAACTTCTACAATTCGTTACGGAGACTGGCTTTCGCCAAAGCTGCTCCTCCTTTGTAAAATAAGCTCCCTGTCTCACTTTGCAAAACAACATCACTCAACAACTTCAAGAGGGAACTAAAAACACACTTGTTCAATTAGACTTCATTGGGTTTTAATTAAGTACTATTTCAATTAAATTAAATAAAAAATTCAATTGTATATTGTTTTCTTATTGTGTAGGCGCTTTCATCGGAAGTGAGCTTTATAAATCCGTTTTATTCTTAATGTTATACAATAACCTTATATTTGATTATGTGATTAGTTGAAGACAACTCCTCCAAGTTATGAAGACTACAGAGCCTACCTAGATTACGAGAAGGCATCTAAGGGTAACCCTGCGCGTGTACAATGCTTGTATGAGAGAGCCATACTAGATCACTGTCTGCAAGAACAACTTTGGCTAGACTACACTGACTATGTTGTAAGTCAATATATATAAACTGGGTTTTGTACAAAGAAACATTTATTAGAGCAGTACTTGGGAGTGTAAACCTGTGACCTCTGGATTAACAGGTCCACACTCTCAACACCAATCAGCCAAATCTTGACAGTCTGTAGGTGTGACACTGCAGTTTTTTTTTATGCAAGTTGCCAGACACACAAGGCCTGAAAGTCACGTCAAGGTGTAGGCTACAAATCAACTATTTTTCTAGAAGCCATTGCCACCTACTCCCGGGCCACCCCCTTTACAGTCAATACGGATGTAGGCTAGGGTATCATTTATCAGAAGCCCAGATGGTAGAGCAGAAAGCACTACCTCCCTAACTTTCTGTAGCAACCATGGTTAAATGTTTTGCTTTAAGGACACAAGTGTCATTACCAGGACTCGAACCCACACTCTGCTGATCAGAAACACCAGAGCTTGAATCCGGTGCTCGTAACCGCTCTAGGCCATGACACGCCACAAGTGCATTGCATTATGGGGCAGTGGGGTATACATGTAGATGGATCTAAATATGATAATAATAAACTGCGCCAATAAAGTATCTAAACACTTACAAATAGTCAGATTTATCGGAACCTGAATTAGTATGCCAAAGAATAATTATTCATTTCTATTCACCGTTAATTTCTGCACATTTTGACACATCTTGTGTTGCGCTACGATGTTGTTTGGTGGATTTATGGACACTTAAGTGGCTTAAGGTCGAATTTCAAAAGTTGCAAAAGCCCCTATTCACCCCAATTCCAGAAGGGAACTCACACAAGCATCACACACAGACAAAATCAAGACAAAAGACACAAACTCGTTTCGTTTACTTGACCAGGAAGTTTATGGCCGTATCTTTAACTCTAAAACTGCTGATATCCTGTCCTCAATACTTGGTGTGTCCTCCATCACTGTTAACGGCAAGGAGTCGTCTTCTCATACTCCAAACGAGACATCTGATCTGTCCCTGGTCAATCCCCTGCCATTTCCTGATCAGGGTGCGTCGCAATCCCTCGAGAGTGGTGTCAGGCTTGATGGACTTGTTCACTTTCTTCTGCTGCAGAAGTCACACTCGGGCGGCCACTCATTGGCAGGTTGTCCACATTTCCCTGAGCTTGGTAGCCATTCCACCATTTTACTGACCGTCGCTGGTGACGTTCCAACTTGATGAGCTGCAGCTCGAATCGACATACCGGCTTCTATCAAACCAACGATCCGTCCTCTTTCCTGTTTGGTCAGTTGAGCCATCTTTCCTGTTATCTTGAAACACCTTTCCCTGTCTTACCATAATCAGGGATTCTGGCTCTTAACCCATTTTGCTGTATGCCTCCCATCTTTGACCCCTTTGCTTGGTTACTGACAATTATTGCTGATGTTCATTGCAACCGATTTATCCAAAACGCGACAAACAAATCATTTATAAAAGGCGGGCAAAAGAAACGCTGATCTTACTCGTCACAATACAACGATTTAGCTCGAATAGGGGCTTTTGCAACTTTTGAAATTCGACCTTAAGCCACTCAAGTGCCCATAAATCCACCAAACAACATCGTAGCGCAACATAAGATGTGTCAAAATGTGCAGAAATTAACGGTGAATAGAAATGAATAATTATTTTTTGGCATACTATTTCAGGTTCCGATATATCTGACCATTTGTAAGTGTTTAGATACTTTATTGGCGCAGTTTAGTACTAAATAGGTTCATATACAATGCTTTCAAAGCCAAAGGAATCCTCAATATGCTGTGTATAAGTTACAACGTAGAGGCATTTTGCTCAAAGTCCTAATTCTAAATGTGTTTAGTGAACTCCCATATCAATTCAACATGTTTAATCATACTGCGTATGATCAGAGATTTGACTGACTGGTGTTTTTGTTCATAGGAGACTAAGCTGAAGATTAAGGACATAGTGCTATCAGTGTATGACAGATCAGTCAGGAACTGCCCTTGGTCTGGACGACTATGGTGTAACTATTTGATTGCCAAGGAAAAGTTCAGAGAGTCACACAATGTCATTAAAGGTGAGGAATACCAGACATTTTATTTCCAATCAAATGGTTTGTTGTTAAATTTGTTTGGATTATTAGTGTGTCAACTAAGCTACATGCAGGACTTGATAGAAGCATAGATATGTGCCCCTAATCTGCCTTATAATTTTGTTTTGATTTTGTTGGAGCAGTTCTCATACATTGACATTGTATGAATATTCGGTTAGCACTTGTGTGTTTCTATTTGCCGGATTTGTTCTTTAGAGAACTGTCTTTCTATGTTCTACTACCGCGGTGTTGATTTATCGGATGTTCGGGAGACTTCTCAGTTCTCAAAAGAATTTTAACTACTATGTGGGCAGAAGGTATAGACAACTGGCTGGGACTACTACTTTTGCTTATAGGATCGTAATTGACTGCACTACCGCGGAGTCAGTTCTTGAATCGGTCTCAACGTTTCAACTAGCTTGCTCTAGTCATCGTCAAGAGACATTGTACATGTATGAGTTTTATACTAAGAATGTGGTGATCCATTTTGTTTATTTTTAGGCAAGTATGAGGAGATACTATCGTCTGGTGTCCTACCTACAGCTGCAGTTTATCTTGCTATATGGCAGTCATACATTGATTACATGAGGAGACGTATACCAGAGCTTGATCCTAGAACATTGATTTCAGGTAATTATATTCTATTTCATTCCATTCAATAGGAATCTTTGAAAACTTCCTTAATATAAAACAACAGTATTTGTAACGGGTATTTTTCGAAAGGATAAAACTCGCCTTTTTCAAAAAGGTTACAAAGCGCCAGGTATTTACTGCAAGGTGATTGGGACGAAGTTTGAATTGTGAGACCTAATCCTTAGCACCATGTAATGATTTACAAGGTGCTGTGGCGCAATATGTTTATGGTGTTGCTGCCATTTTAAAGATGCTGGACTAAACCACACTTTGTTAATTACAATTGGTGAAATAAAATGCTGTTCCCTCATTGAAGAAGGGCTTTGTTCAATTTGTCTATGGGTGTGAGTCTTTGAGTAGTTTTAAGAATCCCCAAATTGTATACACATGTACGGAGGAAGAGCACTATATTCACTTTGTTTTATTTGTCACCTTGCAGATGAAAAGTTAGAGTGGAGAGAAACTGTGTTTAGAGCAGTGCAGTTTATTACTTCTGGTAAGTCCTTTTCATTATATTCATGTTTTATCTATTTTCTAGCATTTGTACATAGAAGCTTTAAACTTTGATTTAGCATTAACCTTCAGGTTTTTATTTAGCTTTTAAAGTCGGATAACTGTCTCATTACAAAGTATTTGATCATTAAGATCTAATGCTGCTATGTGAAAAGGAACTTCATGTATTTTTTGTTTTTATTTTATGTGTTTTTCATTTGGGGGGGGGGGTGTGCTTGTAGTAACTATAATGCTCATCATACCCCTCTGTCAAAAGAATTATTTGTAAATGGAATCCACATTAAGGAGAATATGAAGTAGGATTTGAAACTTTACTTGGTGGAAATACGATATGGAAAGGTTTGCAGTAACACCATGTAATGATTGTCTCTATTAGTTGGGGTGGTTCTGAAAAGAACTGTTAGTTTCAACTCATTTGTTTCAATCAGTATGCTCTGAATGTCTTCTGGAGAAAACACATCGTTGCTAAATATGTCTTGACACTAGGACCACATCATTAGAAGCAGTCTTAGTTCATATAACTATGTATCTGTTAATCATTTATAATAACATACTTTTCTTGGTTTGTTTTTTAGCTTATGAAGATGGAGATCCAACCTGTAGCCTTGTGCGTTATTGGGCTAGAATGGAGGTATGGTTGGCTTTAGATTGGTACATTGTAAACAAAACAAGGCCCTTAGCATAAATCTACTACATTGTAGAAGAAGAAGAAAAGAGGAAAATTTACATCATATAGAAATCTAGAATTGTTGGGATAAACTATAATACCTTTAAAGTACATATAAATCCCAAGGGCCAAGTTTTATTAATAAGCTACTTCGAAAGGCCTGCTTATTATAGGATGAATAGGGAACCTGTCACAAACATACAGTTCTTTTTGGATTAAAAGCTGATGTTTTGGCTTTAGTAGCTGTATGGAGTTGGACCCATTTAGGCATGGTCGACAGCTATAATTTGTAGATCCTTGCAATATACACAGATAGTGTCAAAGGGCAAGATCAAATGTTCCTGTGTACCTACAACGTATGAAATGAACTCGCTCTAGAATATCTCAGACATTAATGCTCATGTTTGTCATGCGTTTGTTTTTCAAGTCAATGTTTAAGCAGTATGTGTATTTTCTTATTAGGCCATCTATTGTGGAAACATGCAAGAATCCAGAAGACTTTGGAATGATATCATAATCAAGGGACATGCAAATAATGCACAAATGTGGATGGAGTATTGTAGGTTGGAAAGGTAGGTAAACAGAATCAGGCAAGTAGTCTGCAAGTAAATTGGCATAATACAAAATTCTAAACATCTATTCCAAACTGTAACAAAGTGGAACATACATGTAAAGTAACGAGCCCACCCAAAACAAAACTTAAGGCATGCTAGGAATTAGTTTGATTGATTGACTGATTACATGATGTTATACATCGATTTGTTTATTTAATTGTAACACAGCATGACCCAGAAACGCAGCAATGAGTTTGGGACACTATGCAGCACAGGGAAAACAACAAATTAATTGCTTGCAAAACACTGCAATATATTATATGCCTAGTAGGTTAGCCTGGTTAGCCTGGAACATGCCAAGTAAAATGAATATTTTAGGCTTTTTATCCTTTTGGTGATAAAAGGAATTGCTCTGAAAGATCTTGTGCTGGACTACACACTGCTTTTAAACAATGCTAGACAAAGAAGACAGTGTGTTGGGATGCAATTCTTCAAAACGCCTTAAAAAGTGTTTAAAAACACTTTATAGATCATCAATTGATTTAGAATCATAATTTACTGTCTTATCAAGGAAATAATTGCCTGACAATATGTGTGAAGAATATAATCAGTTTACAAAGGCTTTCCGATTATTTATAGATTGTGTTAATCACAAGTTATGATTTTTGAAATAATTAACTTTGATTGAGGTTCAAGTGTACGGTAAATTCAATGTTTAATTCAATTTCCATTTTGAGTTATCAAATGGGAGAATAAAGGGGAAGAAAAATGTGTAGACTTTATAAATAAACAACATAAAAATTAAAATAGGTGTTTGGCTGAAGGAAAAGATCTACAAAACTCCTCTCCTTTACTTTGTACTACATGTAGATCCTTTTTCTTAACTTTGTTAAACCTGATTTTTGGCATTGAACAAAGAATTGAGTAGAGTGGGATAATAACCAATGACCTCTGGATTAATTTGCTGGCGCTCTACCAACTGAGCTATCTAGCCCCATGTTGGCAGTCTCCATATTTTTGTAATATCTTTGTTCAGGGGTGCCAGTCAGAAGCCATACAACCGTTAACTGCCGTGCAGCCAGGGATCATACCCAAATTATGATACAACCTGGGAAGCAGCAGCCTTTATTATACATGACTTGATGTACCATTAAAAGAGTGTCATGGCCGAGTGGTTAAGAGCATCAAATTCAAGTTCTGGTGCTAATTCACCGGAGTGTGGGTTCGAATCCCGGTCGTGACACTTGTGTCCTTGAGCAAGATACTTTACTATAATTGCTTCTCTTCACCCAGGGGTATAAATGGGTACCTGCGAGGGTAGAGGTTGATATTGTGAATGAAAAGCTTTCGGAGCGCCACGGCAGCTCGGGGCTGTATACTCCCTAATGGGAGCTGAGAAAGATTAAAGGGATGTTTATTGGCCCAATGACCAGGGGACTAATGTAAAGCGCATTGATACAGTTTATTGTGAAATGCGCTATATAAGAACTTGTTATTATTGTTATTATTATCATTTCTCTTTTCTTAACATTTAGGTCACATGGTGATCCAGAACATTGTCGGAAAGTGTTCCAGCAAGCTACTGCTTCAGTCAGTGACTACCCCGAGTGGATATTTGAGGAATGGATCATGTATGAAAGAGAAGAGGGAACCCTAGAAACATTGAGTATAGCAGAAGCAAAGATAGCCAAACAAAAGAAACGAGTAGATGACATGAGAGCAAAGGTCAGAGTTTATTTTGAAAATTTTATAATCTAGCTAAGCAAAACTATTCCTTAGACTGCAAGGTTTTGCATTAACGTAGATATTAAACCAAGAGTAACTAGATTCAGTTCTTGAACTGGTTTCCTACATTGATGGAGTGATAATTAGTATTTGAATTGTAACTGTACGTACTTGTTGTTTGTATCTAGGCTGCTAGGGAAGAGCAACAAACACTGCAAAAACAACCCAAAAAACACTTGAAGAAAAAAGACAAGGTAAGAAAATTTGTGCATCTAAGATATTCTTTTGTGTTACTAATTTAGAACGAGTTGGTTTTCCAGTAGAAGTAGTTTCATTTAAAAACTTTATCAAAGTTTTTGTTTTGAAAAAAGTGTATCGGCATGACACACTACTCTATACGTGCACATATTAAGCAGGGATTGCCAGAACTGACAAATCAAACTAAAGGTTGAGATAAAAATAGTACGCTATATATTGGCGCTTGTTGTTTTTATTATGTTATGTGTCTTGCTCAGTGAGACAAGTGACACGACCGGGATTCGAACCCACACTCTGCTGAACAGAAACACAAGGGCTTGAGTTTGGTGCTCTTATGCGCTCCGCCATGACACCCTACAAGTTGTAAGCTACAGAGACTTGATCATTTTTTATCCACTAAATGATTAGTTTTGTTATGTTTAATTTACAGGGGGCACAACGTGACAGTTATTCACCAAACAGTAACCAAAGAGCAACCAAGAGGAAAGTAAGTGAAATTTATTTTTTCCAGTTGTTACATAAATTTAGTATGTTTATTTGGTTTTGTGAAAGAAAATACCAAATTAAATGTTCATGTAATGATCATCTTGTCCAGGCAACCAGTTTTGTGAAAGTTCCGCAAAGTTTCTTGGTGTGCATTCTATTTAAGTTTTAAATAAAGTATGTTTACAAGGGCATGGGCATTATATAAAAACATCCAATAACTAAATAATACGCATTGCTTTAACCAGGATTATTCACACATTGTCATCAAGTCTTATTCCTGTATCTTCACAGTATCCCGAGGAGCAACCTGAGCATAGAGTAAGCTCTGCCACTGATTTTGATAAACCTAAGAATGGCGATGATGTTTTCAAGATACCTCAGGCTCCTTCTGCAGCCTCAAAAACATCCTCACCCAGGTATTCAGAACAAGACTCTGAGTTTGAATCTCCAGCAGCCAAGAAGTCGAAACGTAAGCAAGGAATAAGATGTGGGATAAGTTGCTCTCATATAATACCCAAGCCTACGTCCGTATGGACTGTAAAGGGGGTAACCATGTTTCCGCCCCAGGAGTAGGCGGCAACAGCCCCTTGGTAATAGATTGTAAACCACACCTTGAAGTGGCTTTCAGGCCTTGTGTTTGGTGACTTGCATACACAAATAATAAGATGAAATGGTTAGGATGTTAGAGTTTAAGAATGAAGACCGTGGTAAGATAGAAATAGCATGTAGCTAAGTTTAAGATATGATAAACAAGATACTACATGTTATTTGGTATCAAAATAAAGTAACATGTATAGGAGCACTAATGAAGAAACCTTTACTGATTTAGTGTAGTAAAAGATATTGATTTAGCATGGTGGGCATCAATGTGTACTGTATTGAAATTACGATATTTGTTTGATACCCTCCCAGGCCTGTATGGTTTGTTTTTGAAGGGGCAAGGGCACCAAGGCATGTTCTCTTTGGTAAAGGCCACCCTATGAGGAAATTGTGAATTTCTACTGGAAGCATTTCAAGGGTACCAAGGTACTGACTAGGGGGCATGAAGGTGATACCCGTGTTGGAGGTGAAGTATCAGGCTCTTCCTTCTGTGCAAACTTAAGATTGGTATTTGTTCAAGTAAGATGTATGAAGACATAGCATATTGAAATTAATTTATAAATAATGTTTGTATTATTAGCTGAAGATGAAACATTCACAGAGGAGACAGGTCAGACACGATTCAAATATCCAGCCAAGGAAAAGTTCTTCCATGACTCCAGTAAAGACCATCGAACAGTATTTGTCAAGAACCTCAGCTACAATATCACAGAGTCAGAGATCAAAGCTTTTTTCTCAAAGGTTTGTTAGTTCAATTGTTATTGACTGTTGATAAATGACTGATTTCTGTTCATTGACATTTGACGGTTGATTATTGTCTAGTAACAATTGATGGATTATTGGCATTATGAAGAAACCTTTAACATTGTGGAGTATAAAGATTACATGGTGACCAAAAACAGGAGAGTTTTAAGATCGCACCAAGGAAGTTGTAGTAGGGGTTATTATGTCTTTGGAAAACTTATGCGCCTAGTTCATAAGAATATTTATTTCCTTGTTTGTGTTGACAGTGTGGCAGCGTAACAGACATTCGTATCGCAGAAAACAACAAGCATCAGTTCAAAGGATTCTGCTATGTGGAGTTTGAAGATCAGGTAAGTGTATACCAAAAACAGCAAATACCCCCCCCCCCCCCACACACACACACGCAAAATAATAATAATAGAAATAACATTTAAAAAAAAGAACAAGAGAAATCTGTCTTTTACTCAGGTACCACCCATAAGTTGTACTATAATCAAAGCTGGCTATAGACCATCAATCAAATGGATCAAAACAAATAAATGCTGCAGAATGAGATAGCTCATTTTCTGCTGAAAGAAACTGTAAACAAAAGGTTAACAATTCACTATTTACACTTCTTGGACAAACTTTTAAAAAGTAAAATGTTTTAGTCCACTCTCTAGAGGGCCATGTCCAAGTTTATTAAGGGTGTGTTCTATAAGCTTCCCTGGGTCTACCCCGCGGTGCTCACTCGGCTGAGCCCCTGACGAGCTAAACAAACAATCACTCACCGCTCTTGTAGTGATGTCATGCACCTGTGGCCAGCCCCCAAGTGACTCACTCCATAAGCAGGGCACTGGGGGCTGACCTGGGTGAGCCCCTGGAATGACGTCAAAGCTATTCGACATACCGGGGGCAGACCAGGGTTGACCCAGGGAAGCTAAACGAACGCACCCTAAATTTATGTCAATCTTATTTGTCATTTTACAGTCATCAGCAGAGAAGGCCTTAGAATTGGACAATTGTAAACTTAAAGGCAGACCAATGTATGTTGATTGGTCGGAGGATAGGACTAAAACTACTACCAAGCGCCAGTTCAAGGTAATGTATAGATTGGTCATTACTATAAAACTGTTAAGGGGGTGGGATGGATTGATAATTATCCAGACGTAAATGACAATTTTTTAAATTGAAAGCTGACAGGTATAAATTTCATACCAGCACATTAACCAGAGAAGTCGTCCATCTGAAATAATCTGAGTTGTAGTTAAGAACTAGCAATTACAGATACTGTAAGTCTCTGTTGATTATATTAAATGCTGTAATTGTAAATGAAAGTACACATAATCCCTAGTTAAAAACAGATCTCCTACATGTAAATGTACTTTTAAAAATGTGCACAGGTTGTTGGTACATGTATGGCATGTTTAAAGTAACTTAAGAATGGATGTGTTCAGGGTTGATACTACATGGAGGCAATGAAGGAGATTGCCTCGATGCCCCCTGGTCATTGCCTAGGTGCCCTAGAAATTTACAATTTTCTCATAGGGAGCCCTTTACCAAAGAGAAAATGCCCTGGTGCATATCATTGGCGCATACATGTAGTTTAAACACTTCTTGCTCAAGTTTCTTGCAAAGGTTTGGTGTATTTTCAATTGTCAATTCATTCAGCATACCTCATTTCTTTTTGTTAAAGATTAAGAGAATTATTTTCATAGCTTAAAGTCCTTGATCGTTTCCATTGTATCTCTTTACTGTTTTAGTATGATACAAAGTTGGAGAAAAGTAAGCTATTTGTGTCTGGGTTGCCACGGTCTGCTACCAATGAGACGTTATTGGAAATCTTCAAAAAGGTAAAAAACTTCTATTCGTTTGTTTGCTTGTTGTTTTTTGTTTTTTTCTCCAAGAAATTTACTTTTTAAGACGCCTAATTAACCATTGCCAAGTTGGAAAGATGCATTAAAAAAAGTAATAATAGCAATACAATATATTATTTATTGTGCACAAATTCTGTGGTAAAACCGTGCAGTTTTTCACAAGTGGTTTGTTTCATGTGTTTGATGCAAAATGATTGTTGGGGATTAATTTTACTCCCTACCCACCCTCAGAAAAGCAACAACAACAACAAAAACCAAAACAAATAATCAGAGTTGAAGCATTTTCTTCTTATGACAAAAAGGTAAACGTGTACTTGAAGAGGCCATCAATGTACAGTTGTATCATAGTTAAAATAGATATTAATAATAATAATAAACATTTATTGCGCCAAATCTATTAAAAATGCTCCCAGGCGCTTTACAACAATAAAAACTTGTAACTAGATTGGGTATCATCATAGATCTTACTAGCTGTGAACTTCAAAACACCCAACAGTGTGGACAAATGCTTTTAACTAAACTTTATACAGAACTCCAACCGGGAAATACTTTGGACTTTTGCATATGTGACAGCACTGAATGAAAGAATTACCAAAAAGATGATGTATTCTGCAAATTTATTTTTCTTATACAGTATGGACCAGTGAAGGAAGTCAGGGTGGTAACCTATCGAAGCGGCATCTCTAAAGGTCTTGCATTTGTGGAGTTTGAAAAAGAGGTATGAAAGTGCAGTGAGCCATGGTACCTTAGCATACTAAACAGCTTACTTTAAAGCACTAGGGTGCATTCTTGATACTCCTACGTACATATAGCGTACCACGATACCATGCCAATAGAATGAACAATTTCTTAGTGGCGTTCCTTTTTTTTTAAATAAGATCCCAACTGCAGCCCTGTCCTGTCCTGCAAAGGGAATGCTTGAAAGCAGCACCAAACACCATTATTACTTGAGGGGACCACACTTACACATGCTCTTTGCATTTGGAACTTTTAACAATAAAGGGCACACCAGCAAAATCAAGCTCATTTATTATAGTTCACCTTCATGTTAGACCAGGGCTCAAAATAAACACTGGATCGCAGGGCCCAAGGCAAGTGTTTTTAGCATTGGGCAAGTTATGCAGTCTTGTGTTTTTGAACTCACACCTCATTTATACGTACATGTAATCTTAACTTAACTGATAAATACATTTCTTTCAATTCCGTTGAGTATTGAAGAATTAAATCTTCTCTTTAGTGCTTGTTCCCCAAACATCTCAACTGTTTTAGTTCTGGTATTGTAACAAATTCTCTGGTTCAGTAAAAGTTTTGAGCTACAAGCCCTACAGTCTGGTGTATTGTTTCCCCAAATTCAAGCCCTGAAAATGGTGGGACGTCTTATTTTACTCCCCATTTTTGTTTATGTTTACTGGAAAATAATGACTTCAAACAAGGGTGAGAGCCTGGGACCTAAATAAACTAGAGAACCTCGGCATTCCATCCAATAAAGAAATCAATGTTATTTGGTATTGATGCTATTTAATGTTGATGTTTGTTTGTTTGTTTAAAGAGTGATGCATCACGAGCTGTCTTTGGCGAGGATAACACCATTCTAGATGAGCATACCATCAATGTTGCAATCAGTAATCCACCCAAGAGAAACCCAAAGAAGGAATTGCTAACCAATCCATCACAAAGCAAGACAGGTCATACTGAGTCAATGCAAGATAATAAAAAGGCGTCATTGAATCCTGAACTAACACAAAATGAGACTTCTGACAAAATGCAAGATGAGACATCCATTCCTAAAGCAACTGAAGACAAAGCCCAATCTGCCGGATCAACTGAAGATAATGATCAGAGTAGAACCACAGAGACAAAGAAGAGTTATCCCAAATCCTTAGGAGCAAAGTAAGTGACGCATTATTCTGTATATGGATCCCTCTTTCCTGCCAAAATGCTTGTTTCTATTTCTGTTGGTTGTACGACCCCTTTTCGGTTATGAAGTTTACAATTTTTTTCTGACACTTTTCTTTTTAATGTTTATATTTTGTAAATTCTCGTTGTTTATCATTTAAACTCAATTCAGCCCTTAGGCTGCAATGTGCGAATTTTTAATAAACCAATAATACTAAAATTAATAATATTATATATATATTTGCTTCATTGTTCTTTGGTTTGACCCTCTCCATTCCATAACTTAATACTCTGAAGATAACAATCAACAAATTATCAAACGGTTTCAATACCTGCATCTATTGCCAATCCCAGAACCAAAGTCAGTCTGATCATCAATAGAGTCTGCAGAATTCTTTAGTTCCACTTAGATTTATTGTGCACAAAAACTCCACAGGCCAACTTTTTACAATCAGCTGACTAGAAAATAAAACTAGATCATCGAAGGCAGGGCTGCCAACCACCAGATAAACCAATGACTGACAGAAAAACCAATCATTTGATCAACTGATGGTCAAAGGGGTGGAGACATTGACAAGTATGAAGTTAATTTAGCTCATTCAACTGGAACCAGTGATAAACTCTTTGAGTTTAATCTTTTCATTATCTACATACAAGCAGCAATATTTGATTGCAATAGTGATGCCCATTAGGGCCATTCGCACGTTACGTGTGTGAAAAAAGAATTGGGAAATTCTCTACTTTAAAATATCTGTCCTCTATAAATAACATTGATTTACTGACACTGGTTTAAAATTGAATACAAAATTGTTGACTTTTTCACTTTGGGGCAGAGGTTAAATAAAGTTTGGTTACTTGTGTGACGTCAGACAAAAGCAGGTTTTTGTACCAAAAGTTTCTTTCTCAAAACTCTATGAGTCTGATATTGCTGAAAGACTCATACTTCTTGTGGGGGGACTTTCATTCCTAGTCAATTAATGACACAATCAATTTTAAGGTCAACTAAACATTTTAAATATTCACTTTGGGTTACTTGAGTGACATTATGGTCGGTTATGTGTGTGAAGCCCTATGCTTTAATGCACTGAGGCAATCGACAATCAAGTAAATTGTTTAGCACTTGCCTCTGTGTCAGAAATGATTTGTGTGTAAATTAATGAACTTTCCAAATGGAATCAAATAACTGTATTAAGACAACAGTATATTTTTGTCTTGAACAACTTAATTTTAATAAAACCAAGCATAACAATTAAAAATTTACATGAACGCAATCGCAATACCGATGTCACAGAGAAAGAGAGTCAATTTAAATCCACTTCTGGGTCATGTCCCTCCCCTTTGTCAAAAATTGTTGGCTGCATCTTTGTTGTACCCCTCTCACAAGTGTAGGTAAAAAATGTGGCCATAAAGTGACACTCGAGGCTTATTCACCTGGGTTGCATCACAGTGCATACCTTGTGTATTGAGGGACATGCATGTTGGCATGCTGTCACACACGTACACACGTAACTAGTTACGTGTGCGAAACATTTACTAGGGCATTAATTAATAGTGTGAGAATTTATTGTGCCTTTGGTTTTGTATTCAGTTAGGTCTGGCAAATAAAGCAGTGCTTCATTTGTAGTACAATCTGCATCATCAGTTACGTGTGTGACATGAAAAGTCGCTAATTTCTTCGTTAATTTCTGACTACTTCTTAGAAAAAATATTTCACATTTGGATTTAAAAAAATTCTAATTCAAGCCAAAGGCACTCTCAGCAAACCAGAACATTCCCCAGTCAGTTAAGGGATAAAAAACAGCTTTATGTTAATTATTGCAAAATAGTTTATGCAAACTAGGGATGGTTGCTTGTAAATTTCAAAAAAGTAAAGCATCAGAGAATGGCCCATTTAAGGTTCCCATTGTTTTAGCTCATAATTCAACTGGAAAAATATGATAACACTCTTTAAACTGTAAACTTTAAATTAAAGTGTTATCGTTTTGTTTGAAGCTACATGTAAGAAGCAATATTTGATTGAAGTTTCATGAGAACATCTTTGAAATAAGGAGTTTAGACCATTTAAGGTTTTCATTGTTTTAGCTTATTCAACTGGAACCAGTGACGCACTCTTTGAGTTTTATCTTTTAATATGTATTTATATGTAAGAAGCAATATTTGATTTAAGTTTAAAGCCAGTAAACGGACCGGCCATTATTCGTATTCCAGAAGGGAGACAAATCTGGAGTGATTCTTTATTTGTCACGGGAGGTGAATATCGGAAACCGTATACGTTTCTATTTGGGTCAAACTTTGGGTCGCCTGCAATTTTCATTTTTGACTATTAAACCAACTTGTAACATTAATGCAAATGATTTTCAAAACTTAAAAACAACAAAATAGAATAATATTTTGACCGCTAATTTCTGCCCTTGATAATACTTTTTGTTTTTCTCGTCAACAACCTATTTATGGGTTCGTAATTTGAGGATTAGTTGTATACAAAACTGCAATAAAATGTTCGTGGTTTAACGATTGGTCACTTCTGCAACGCACATTCCAACTACTCACCGCCAACTCGTTGTCAACTCGCTTGGGGCCTTGGTGCTGTCAACTCGCCGCAACTCCTCCAAAATACGTTTAAAATCCACAAAAGAGGCATAAAACTATAAAGTATTAGCGTATAGAGAATTTTAAATAGTTTGTATTAAATTGCGGTTCAAATTTAAAGTTTTTTCTTGTGAACAAATTATCTCTAGTAAAACTACAAAGCCGTCAGCCGCCATCTTGCATTTTCAACAGGGCTTTTTTCTTTAAATTTACCGCAAGAAAGACAGGGAGGTCACTGCTACTTAGATCCAGTGATTCCATTGGATAAAATTTATCATTGGATAAGTGCAGTGACTAAAAGTTACCGTAGCTGGGTTTGTTTTGATTGGTCTGAGATCACCTCGGTTGACCAATCAAAACACAGATACGGAAAGCTAACTTTTGGTCGTCTGCAGCTAGCTGCATGATGTACATTGTGTGTCCATGTGGTATTATGTATACAGTACATGTACATGTACATGCAGGTGCATAATGTATACAGGTGCATATAAACAGTACATGCAGGTGCATAATGTAAACAGTACTTGTAGGTAATGTTGGTGTAGAGTTTGTGCGTCCAGTTTATTTCCACAGTACCAAAATCACAATCAATTTCAAATCAAAGGCAATGTGAGTTGGAAATTAAGAAATAAATAGTGAAATGAATGTAGGTCAAAGGCGAATACACACGCCGGTTTGGGGGGCAAGTCTTGGGAGTTGACGGCTCAAGCGAGTAGACGACGATTTGACGTAGTAGGACAGTATGCATTGATCACGCGCAATCGCGGCCACAAATATAGCGCAAATCAAGCATTGTCAAACCATTTTATGAACTTCAAAACATGGATTTTACCAACTTTAAAACATGGATTTTACCAGCGTATCCCTCGTGAGTTTATTGCGACAAGGAACCATGTTTTTTACTCGTAAACTATTTAGTTTTGTGCTAAATGGACACACTAGTATCACAAAACAGAGCAAGGAACAGTTTATTGATACAATGCAAAGTGAATACAACTTTAATAGCTCTAAACTGGATTTTAAGTCAAGAGTGCATAAAGATTTCACCAACATTATTTTAGGACCACACGTGCCAAATTATATGCAATTGTTTTTATATCTCTAAACATCTTGTTGAATGATAGAACTGAAGTCATATTGTGGCTCAGGTGAAAATTGTATAATAAAATTAAGTTAACTTACGTTTGTCTTGCCTTGGATCACTGGTAAAAAGTCACATTAGGTATCCTCAATGCTCCCAGGTTTCTCTTAATATTCCATGGTTAGTTTAAGATTGACAAATCCACTTGGTCTGCCTTGCAGTGAAAACCAATGGGTCCATAGCAACTCATGAAGGCAGCAAGTGGTCAAGACGCATCCACTCTCCTTCAACTTCACTTCACATTCACACAAAAGGCCACACCTCATTCCAGACATTCTTACTCTTTGTGTTAAATAATGTATTCACATATTGTGCTGATGCAGATTTCATGATGCAACAAACTAATCAATATGCAAACTCCTACATGAATATTCACACAAACCAAAACTGTAGAGGATACTTTCTCTGTACCTATTTGAATATTCATATAATATCCTTTTCTCTTATGTAACTCTACATGACATGGTTTGGACTTACATACAAGATTGGTTTAGCTCCTTTTAAATTCTCTACTTTGGTATTGTGTATAAAGGAATGGGGACTGTTAGGGACAATATTTTTTTCAATCTTTCCATTTAATTAAATCTTTATACAATAAACCATTGACTTGACAGTGATCCTATTTATATTGCTTTTAATGTCATATAAATTTATTAAATATAATATGAGTTTAACATTGACAGGTATTTTTAACTGTGTTTTCTGTTTTTGTTTTTCAGAGGTGTGGATGGACCCAGAGGTAAAAGCCGAACGCAACTGTCATTTGTTCCGAGAGCACTGAATCGGAAATCTTCAAAATAGGAAAAATGAAAAAGCATTCTTTGATCCTATCAGCAGTTAATTTGTTAACAAAATGTACTAAATTAACCGTTTTTTGTATGGTTCCATACTACCATAGTAGTATGTTTTTTATGCTTACTGTGTTTACTACCTACAACTTGTGGAAACTAGTACTTAACAAACCAAGGCACAGGAACCTGCCACATTTTTTTATGGTAACTTCATTTTCATTGCTTAAGCTTAAGAAAATATTGCTTCAAAAGTTTATGCTAAGCAGCAGTAAACAGCAGTAAGCAGGATACCAGTCACAGATCTTACATAAAATAGTATTTTAGTTGGTAACCTTTTTCTTGTTAGCATAATTTGATTGTGCTTAAGCATCTCTATGGAAGATCCCAGATGAGTTTAAGATTTTACAAACCAACACTAATAACTTCATGGCCCAACCTCGTAGAGCTGCTTAAAGGCAGTGGACACTATTGGTAATTACTCAAAATAACCATTATAATAAAACCTTTCTTGCTTACGAGTAATGGGGAGATTGATAGTATAAAACGATGTGAGAAATGGCTCCCTCTGAAGTAATGTAGTTTTTGAGAAAAAAGTAATTTTCCACGAATTTGATTTTGAGACCTCAGATTTAGAATTTGAGGTCTCGAAATCAAGCATCTAAAAGCACACAACTTTGTGTGACAAGGGTGTTTTTTTCTTTCATGATTATCTCGCAACTTCGACGACCATTTGAGCTCAAATTTTCACAGGATTGTTATTATTATGCATATGTTGAGATAGACCAACTGTGAAGACTAGTCTTTGACAATTACCAATAGTGTCCACTGTCTTTAAGCTTAACAAAATATTGCTTCAAAAGTTTATGCTAAGCAACAGTTAACAGCAGTAAGCAGGATACAAGTATTTTAGTTTGTAAACCATTTTCTTTTAAGCATAATTTTGTTGTGCTTAGCTAGTTTTTGTGCTTAAGCTGCTCTATGATAGATCCCAGATGAGTTTAAGATGTTTACAAACCAATCTTGTTGTTTGACAGAGTAAATAGTCGTCTGTCCCTTTAATTGTTTTGCATATGTGAAGATTACTTTTAAATGAACTGCAAACTTGTGCTAAGCAGTACTACTTTGTCTGCAAAACAATTGCCCAAACTTTGTTTACTACATTACATCAGAGATCATGTTGTATCAGAATAAGCATATTTCTTAGATATTTTATTACAAAAGTTTATTTTCCCTTAAAAGAGTTGCAAGATGGCACTTTGTGAAATGTTTCACTTTCAAAGATACTTTCAGGAGATAAAATGTAATTGAAGATTAAAGGCAGTGGACACTATTGGTAATTACTCAAAATAATTATTTGCATAAAACCTTTCTTGGTTACTAGTAATGGGGAGAGGTTGATGGTATAAAACATTGTGAGAAACGGATCCCTCTGAAGTGCCATAGTTTTCGAGAAAGAAGTAATTTTCCACGCATTTGATTTCGAGACCTCAGATTTAGAACTTTAGGTCTCGAAATCAACCATCTAACTGCACACAACTTCGTGTGACAAGTGTGTTTTTTCTTTCATTATTATCTCGCAAGTTCGATGACCAATTGAGCTCAAATTTGCACAGGTTTGTTATTTTATGCATATGTTGAGATACACCAACTGTGAAGGCTAGTCTTTGACAATTACCGATAGTGTCCACTGCCTTTAATAACAACACCTGGTATAATTTACAAGTTTAATTTTTATTTCTAAAAATAATAATTGCATCATTGTGCTTTATAAGATGGCTAACTTGATGAATGCCACAGATAAAAGTTAAAAATAAATCATGGAACAACTGAGAGACAGTGTAATACTTGTTTGAAATAGCGTTTCAATTGTCTTATCACACTAGAAGTGTGTTCCAATATCTTTATAATTTTTAACTGTAATGGACAGTTGCAACTTTAAGATGGCACACTTTTGAGATACGATCTTCATGGATGTACATGTATAGGCTATAAATATAAACAAAAAGTTACCCTAGACTTCATGGATTGAGAACAAAACTTGTTTATTGTTATAAGTTTTGTAACAATTTTCATTCTTAGTTTGCGTGTCAGTATTGAGTGACTTGCATGTGTATACCTCGGTTTGTGTGTATATCGTTGCATTTTCTAGAACACCTCATAACAAAATGAAATTTTTACTGAAATGGTTGCAAGACAGCACTTTGTATACAAAGATCTCGACTCTTTTGGATAAAACATTTCCTAGTGTATATTAATCAAAACTGAATTGCCAAGACACATATTGTGGTTTTATGTTTAGCCGAGTATTTATTGAGCAGTAAAACTTTTAACTTCCCTTTTTACCATGCAAAGTGTTGAAATTAAACGCAGTGCATATTGTTACTTATTATTTCAACCCTGTTTAGATGTGAACATTTACTGATGTATTGTTTCAACCCTGCAATTTATGATTAAAGTTGACCAAGTCTTCCACAAATCAATTTACAATGTACTTTAAGGTTTTGCCAACTAATTCAATTTGTCAAAGTCCTCCGTGATGACAATTGTGAAACATATTGTACCCAGTAGAGTACTGAATCCAAACTAGAGTTTACCAAGTCCTTCATGGGTGTAAATACACACTTTATCCATCCAATGTTTGACTGGGTTCTCCTTGGTAGTCACTAGAGGTACAACAATGAGTCAAGTCTAGGGTTGACCAAAACCTCTATAATGGTTTATAACCGAACTGAATCCACGTTGGCTGCACCATGTGCTTGTATATCATTCAATATGCTCATGTGTGTGTGACTGTTGTCTAACTGTGTACACCACCCCGCTGAAAAAGATGTAGAGCACAGTCAAGAACACTAGCGTGAGTAATATTCCAGTAGGTCCAAAGCCAATAAATAGCCAAAGAATCAGCGAGAGCAGTACCAGCTTAGCTAGAGTGTAGTAATTAGCTAGAAAACGAAGACTCAATCTTGGATTGCATGTTTGTTGTTGTTGAGGGGAGGCACGGTATGGGGGCGTTGGAATGGGCGTCTGTCTATGGGTTGGGATTGATGTAGGTGCAGTGAAGATCTGCTTAGCTAAAGCTCCACTGAAATTTGCTCGATGATACACCTCAAAGACTTTATCACCAAACTAAATAAATGAGAAAACACACAAGCATATGGGTTTAGTTTGGTTCTCAAATTGAAGTAGACTGTACAATGAAGAAAGTTTGTTCCATAGCAGTTTGAACAACTAACCAAACTGTACAATCTTACTAGATTCATTCCCTTGTTACTTTTAACTTTAAATCTATCCGTCACACCCTTCAGAACTTCAAATGAGGTTAACAGTTGCTGGCACAACATGGCCGATAGGCCTAACCCTGGAACAATAATTTGGGTGTTGGTTCTAAATCCCAATATTAAGACTCGTAAGCATGACCCTTGCCTTTAATTGATCCCAGTCACCAAGTTAAATGGGTTCCTGTGCGGTCAGGCATGGTTCTTATATTTAAATTAAGTTTAATTGAACAACATACTTGACGGTACACATTGATAGCTCATAGGTAGTTCCTGAGATAGTTTAAGGAATGAAATAGATGACCTGATGACTTTGGTATGTCAACGCACCATGCATTGATGGTCAAATTTGTCAACGATATCCTGTGTAACCGTCTGTTATTATTATTTCGACATTGTTATTTGTTGGTTTTCAGTGAATAATAATTTAAATTACAAGTTTTTAAAATCGACCTGTCAGATCAGTCAGGTAATTATCAGAATTGTCTTACCGTAGTGTTGAAGTTTGACGAGAGTGCATACAGCTTGCGAACAAGGTACGCATTTTCAAAGCTTCTGATTGGCTGAAGTTCTGGGTCACCTCGGTACGCGATCTCAAACTTTCGTAGTTTATTCATCATCTATGGATATTAAACAAATTAGATTCGATGTAAGACCTCACCGAAGTTCAAACCAGAGAAATACTTTCTCTAAAATACTGTCCAAATTCAATATGGCATTGAAAGGCTGTTGTGTCCTTGGTTAAATACAAGTACGCCCTCTATTGTTAAGGTTGTTTGGGGTTACGCCATCTTAGATGGTGGAGCTGTTCACATGACATGAGGTGAACATGATAGCATACTGTTTACTATCTTCTGCGTCCTTGTGAGTTCCTTACTGACTACACTACAAAGGCCCTAATAAATCACTTGCTTATTTACATTAAAGCAAGCAAATGTGCATAAATCTTTGAAAAAAATTACTTTTTCATTTATTATCACAAAACTGTGACCACCTTCACAGGTGATTTATCACAAAATGGTAACTTTTCCTGAAGTATGAATGTATCAATGGCGCTAGTGTTGATTGTTATGGCAACAAGCTTTTAAGAAGAATGACTACTTGCCTGGAAGCGACCCTTAGGACTCAACTGTCCATTGACACAATGTGGTGGTTGGCCATTCTCGTTAATGGCTGTACTCCCACTGGATCCACCATTTATTGACTCTTCAAGTAGTGACGGTGCATTTACCTGCAAAACCACAAATCATTGATTCTCATTACACTGCTTGAAAACTGCATTTTTAGTGATGTGTGTAAAAGTAACTGCATGGAAGCCTTATGTGGTGTATGAGTTTAAAATAATAATAATAATAATATCGAAGTCTTATATAGCGCACGTATCTACCAAACAAGGTACTCAAGGCGCTGAGTATATACAAACTTTCAGAAAGATAGGTTATTGCAGTGATGGATTCTGAGACCCAATTATGTAGCACTTATAAGATACACAAACATAAGACAATATAAGACACACTTACGTGTATAAGATACACAAATATAAAATACACAAATATCTTTGGGTTAATCTTTACAAATCTTAACAAATTTTGTAACAAAGCTTCTGTAATTCTGTTTGTCATCATGGGACGATATAAAGTATCCATAACAATTTATAATACATTTAATTACCTGAAACACTTTGGAGAGATAATCCTGTGTATATTCCAAGTATCTACACAACTTGTTGGTGTCTACTGGCCCAATATCATCCTGCAGCTGAAGATGACCCTGTGACCTTTGACTTCTGGGGTCACTGAAGGTACTTTGTGAAAACCAAGACAAGAAGCCCTCTCCATCATTGGTGACCGGTGTGTAACTTAAGTTGGATACTGTGATTTGAGCTTGGTGAACATTCTGTAACAATCTCTCAATCTAGCAAAGTTTTAGAAAAATATACAATTGAATTGTTGGAATGATTATTTGTGCAAGGTAAACAGGAGAAAACTTAATTGTGAAGATGCCCTTATTTGAACAAACTGAGAACATATGATTCCACAACAAGTATGATAACAAGCTTGGTTTTCATCAAGGAATAACCCTGAAAGATACAACGATGTGTGTTTATTGGGTCTCATTGTCGTTTTGATAGATACAGTACAGCCCTTATATTTCCAATCAAGGCTCGCAGGGGGAAACAAGGGCTGTAACGAGCGTCTTATTAACCCCATCCAGTGCACACGCCTCGTTGCGAGCAAGCGAAACAGGCTCGAAAGGACTGTCTTTTTGAGACGGGTGTCTTCGTGTTGGCTGGTGCAGATCAATGACCCTCGTTACACAAGAAACAACGAATAAGCCACGCAAGGCACCCAGGGACAAACCATGTAAAGATCAACTTTTTGTAAAACTTTTGGTGAACATGAGCATACACGGTTTCTTAATTGAACAAAGAAAGAACCTGAATACTTTCCTGAAAAGAAAACCCTTGTTTTGGTTCAACAAATCTGAATAAAAGAAACACAGCATTTCTATATTCAGCCTATTATACATGATAAGCCACAAGGGAAACAGAGCAGGTAAAAATGTAGTTATAAATCAATTTTGGGATGTAATAGATGTTAAATTTGCATCGGGGATAAAGAATATTAATTTTGGTTTTTACCCATACACCGATGTGTGTTAGCACTGTATACTCAGTACTTTCCCGAGTCCTGTGAAAAAATATCACAGGCATGTTACTCGGGTGGGTAAATTGCAAGGGTCGTGGGTTCGAATCCCACCCGAGTAACATGCCTGTGATATTTTTTGGGATGAATAAAGAAACATGAACTCTGTGAACCCTAAAACTTACCAAAACTTTGACATCATTGCTGTACAGTGGTGTATACATGAATCCAGGGGTCTCAAGCTCAGCTACTTGGCAGCCCAAGTCAGGTACAGATGGATTAGGCTTAGGGGTCAGGAAACTACTTCCATATGAAGCAGAGTGGCCATGATGTGGTGAACCATAATCCTCATAAAGACTTCTCTCGGCTAGTAAAAGGAATATAATAGGATATGAAATATATGAATGAGATGGCCAGGATGATGATAATACATATTAATTAACAAATTGCACTGGAATCACAAGGGCTTGGTTACAAGTTAAAAGCACTAGATACTTATGGTAATTTGATCAAAATAATTGTTAGCTGATTTACTTGTTAGCGATCAATGGAAAGATGTCGATAGTATAAAACATTGTTGGAAACGGCTCCCTCTGAAGTAGCGTCGTTTTGAGAAAGAGGTTATTTGATTTGATTTTGTACACCTCAGCTAAGGTCTCGAAAACCAAGAATCTGAAAGCACACAATTTGTGCGACCGGGGTGTTTTTTCTTTCATTATTTTCTCGCAACTTCGACGACCAATTGAGTTTAAATTTTCAAAAGTTTGTTATTTTATGCTGTGTGCATATGTTGAGATACACCAAGTGAGTAGACTGGTCTATGACAATTACCAAAAGTGTCCAGTGCCTTTAATTTAGATATGTATAATGCACTGGAAAAAACTCCAAAGACCTGCAAGGGTTACACTGGGCTGAGCTGGGTTTTCTTAATAGGTTTCCGATAGGTGCTAATAGGTGTCAACCTGGGCTAAGGTGGGTTCTCCTTAGACAAAGCTGAACTGCTAAGCATATGCATAAATGCCTATGCCTCATGATCTGGGATGGGATATTCAAAGTTTCTATTGAGTGTGACTCTGCGGTCTTACCTTCTTGGAGAACCATAGCAAGATTGCTCTGTGCAAGAACCTTAGCAACACGAAATAATACAACGGCATTTTTAGGGCTAGTCAAGTCTTGACGGAATGCCCTGGGCAAGAATTCCTGGAATAGCACCGTGTAGAACATGAGATTGCTTGAGATGAACTTTAACCTGCAAAGAACATACAGACACATATAAACAAGTACATCTACGTAGGCTTTTGTTCTGAGTTTAAATCTTTGCAACGACCCTGCTCCCTCTGATTACCTAAATGTCGTCTGTCAAACAGGTATCAAGATCTCTCTTTCTAGTCCTTAAAAATAATAACCATATATATAACAAGCCTTTTCCAAAGGATACTGCACGGTGAGTAGGACAAAGTTTTTTAATTATGAGACCTAATCCTTAGCACCATGTATTGGTTTTAATGGTGCTACGGTGCATTCAGCAATCACAGCCAGGAACACTAGGGCGAACCCCTTCTCTTTTCAATAAGTGCACTGGGTTCTTTTTCAACTGTATCACTAACTATGTAGGTCTCTCACAAAGTACTTCAATGTCCAATCAATGTCTCAATATCTTACCATCTTTCTTCTTGTATTGGTTTGTCCTTGTGAGTTTCTCTCATGTTACCTCTTGGAGATCTTTCTGTTTCCCCAGATTGATCTACATAGCGCCATGGCTGGATATAACTCAACCAAACCTCCAGCATCTGCAAGCAAAAGACAACCACGTCAAGGACTCAATATGCATTTTCATTGACAAAATAATTCACAATATAAATAGTACTGTTTTG
The DNA here is from genome assembly GCF_032118995.1 of Asterias amurensis. NCBI lineage: Eukaryota > Metazoa > Echinodermata > Asteroidea > Forcipulatida > Asteriidae > Asterias > Asterias amurensis. Next base: position 25,990,109 of record NC_092653.1, on the reverse strand, counting down.
AAATAAGAGACACTTACAGGCCTGATACTTCACGGAGGCAACGAAGGCAATTGCCTCTGTGCGCCTGGTCATTGCCTTGGTGCCCTTGAAATGCTACAGTAGAAATTTCCTCATAGGGTGCCCTTTACCAAGGAGAAAATGCCTTGGTGCCCCCGCCCTGTCAAAAACGAAGCATACAGGCCTGCCGTGGTGTTTAAAGAATCAATTATGGAGGCTACACTTCATTTGTTTCAAAAGGAATATTACTTGCCTTAGACTTAAAAACAAAAAGCAACAAAAAGATACTTCAGTATTTGTTTCTACATTTATGCCTTGGTCTTGAAATGCATGTATGTACATCGGGGCACTGTAACTGTTGAACATTTGCTCGTCTGCTCCGATGGTGTTTTAAGCCCAAACTTAATCAAGTGAATTAGCTATAATTCTGAAAAATGACAACATAATTATTATGTGCCCAGATTGCTCTTATTTCTACCTCTACATACCTGTCTAAAGGTTGAATCCAGAGGCCAGTTGTCAAATCCATGTCGTAGAAATACGTACAATTTCTTCTTGATGAACTGTGGAATCACATATCTATCAGATGAAATATAAAAGCTTAGGCTTTGCAACAAAAATAAAAAGTACTTGTATAAATAATTGTGTTTTAGTCATTGACAAAAAAATAGGGAGACAGACAATAAAGGGCTACATATAGATAGCTCAGTTGGTAGAGAGTTGGTACGTTAATCTAGAGGTCGCTGGTACGTTAATCTAGAGGTTGCTGGTACGTTAATCTAGAGGTTTCTGGTACGTTAATCTAGAGGTTGCTGGTACGTTAATCTAGAGGTTGCTGGTATGTTAATCTAGAGGTTGCTGGTACGTTAATCTAGAGGTTGCTGGTACGTTAATCTAGAGGTTGCTGGTACGTTAATCTAGAGGTCGCTGGTACGTTAATCTAGAGGTTGCTGGTACGTTAATCTAGAGGTCGCTGGTTCGAGTCCCACTCCAGCCAATTTCAATTGTTCGACCCCAAATCATTCAACAAATATTTCAATAACTCATTTTGACAAAAATGAATAATTTGGTTCGTTTAATAACATGTTTTCTTATTTTTACAAACCTGTTTTCAACATAATGGCAGGAAAGATTTCTTATTTGAATTTTATAGACTGATTTCTGCATTTCTTTGAGAAAATTACTGATTTTCTTTTATTTACCTCTTGAATTCTTCCAGTTGGTCTTGTTCAGGATGTTGGTATGCAGATGGTGCTAATGGTGGCTGCGCTGAGTTCACAAAGAAATGTAGATGCTTCACCAGGATTCGAACCACCCTCACATGATCTGAGCTAGGAATGTAGTTCTCCTAATATTAAAAGAAAAAGCGCAACATTACCTTTTGGAAAAGTAAATTTGTAATTTGTTGTGTTTCCAAGAGCAAGTCACCAACAGTTAGATGACAGTGCACTTATCAAAAAGAGAAAGGGTCGCCCTGGTGTTCCTGGCTGTGGCTGCTGTATGCGTCCCAACACCTTGTAAACCCTTACAAGGTGCTACATAATTGGGTCTCAGAATTCATCTCTGCAATAACCTATCTTTCTGAAAAATACTAATACTTCAATGCTTGTATTATTGTATCTGTAAGGTTATGAAACATTTCTTTTCATAAACATGAACACAAAATACAAACTTCAATAATTTCTATTCTTATGATAGACTGTTTGATAACCTCAAATTTACTGTTATGGTAATGTAAAGAGAATGATGTCAAAAATGAACACAAATATACCACACTCTCCCTCACCAGGGATCGATTTCAAAAAGAGTTAGGACGGACTAGACCTAGGAGATATAAAAAATGTATGGCTCGTCCTAAGTTAAGATTAGTCCTAAATATATGTGAAACCCACCCCTGGTTGTGCATGATTTATAGATTGGCAAGGAATAAGATGTGCAACTGCTATCACTGTCCAATTTGTGTTTTCGAAAGCTTCTTACTCTGATGAATTGAGAAAATCATAAAGATTTAAGTATGACTTCTAAATGTTTTGTTTACCCTAACGTGTTGCCTGAATCCTTGTTTTGATTGTAGCATATTCTGATTTAACCAGAGCTCTCCCAATGCTTGTAGAAGTATCTCACTACGCCATGTTTCTCGACTGCCTGACTCTATCTGTGATGATTGGTTGAGATTCAGTAAAGGTTGACGATGTTTACTACCAGTGACCTCACTACGGAATAGTTGGTTGTGCTGTAACTCACTGGAGTACCTGCGTTCAATCAAATCAATCATATCTCAAAATTGTTCTTATCATGTTTCATAATTTGACACAGAAATATTTTCAAAATTGTAATTGAACTAGTGTACAGAAGTCTCTTGTGTCAAGATCAAGTTTTTTATACTCTATCTAATATATATCGTTGCGGTACCCACTGCCCAAACATAGGATTCGAACTGCTTCTAGCTATCGGGCAATCTCGGTAGTCTAGTTAGTATGACACTGCTCTAGAATTGCAAGGGTCGTGGGTTAGAATCCCACCCGAGTAACATGCCTGTGATATTTTTTCACAGGAATACTCGAGTAACCAGGGCTAACACACATCGGTGTATTGGTAAAAACATATTCTTTATCCCTGATGCAAATTGTTCATATATTATATGTCAAGTTTTTTATCTACATGTATAGTAATGTTTGATGATTATAAAGAGCCTCACACTGTGTATAAAAAAAGGATAAAAAAATTCTCTAAAAATTTAAAACTCAAAACACAACCAAAAGTCACACTACATGTAGAAGTCACTATACATCAGTGAAAACAAAAGTATTGAAAGCAAAGATGCACATGCAACCAAAGCTTCCCATCACAGAAATAAATGTTGCATTTCTATTAGTGCTATCATGCAAGAGCCATGCATACCGTCATGTCAAAGGTCAATAACAGTTTCAAATTGATGTCTAAACACAGAGTCTCATAGACAATGCCTTCAGAGTTGTCCACAATTTGTATCAGTATTTGGCTTAAGCTTAATCAGTGCTACATGATTTGCCCACTTAGTTGAATTGAATACATGTATGTAGTTGTATCAACTATTCAAATTCAATCAGTTTAAGGTACTTAACACCTTTGGTAAATGTCAAAGACCAGTCTTCCCACTTGGTGTATCTCAACATATACGCATAAAATAACAAACCTGTGAAAATTTGAACTCAATTGGTTGTTGGAGTTGTGAGAGAATAATGGAAGAGGAAACACCCGTTGCACAAGTTGTGTGCTTTCAGATGCTTGATTTTGAGACCTTACACGACACGCCATTTTGTGGAGTCAAGTTTTTGACTCTATAAAATGAACGACCATGTTGGTTCACAAAGTAAAAGGAAAACCAAGCAATTTCGAAGCATGTTTGTGTGGATCATTATATTCTACTTTTAAAACATCTTTCCAACCATCATAACAAACGGTTAACAAACACTTTTTATAGACCAGCTCACCCTATCCAAGGCAACGTGTCCCTTTAAACATAATGTAGTCAGACAGGGCAATTGCCCTGATCATGCATACCACTTATCCCAAAAAACAACATGTACTACATACCAACAAAACATAATATCTGCTACTGCCTAATAGCAAATGAAGCATTATTATAGCAAATGAGACGGCAGACAAAAACCCTTGTACCCAGGGGTGACCTAAATGTAGTGCATAAATGATAATGGTTTGCAACCTTGATCCAAGATTAATGTGCAACGCAAGATGTTCCTTTCACAAATATTGCTGTAGACATTTTAAATTGTGCTAACTTTTTGCTGTGCAATGGTTGAAATTTAATTTAATTTGGGCGTTGCTATAATGTATGTATCAGCAAATGAATTTAACCATAACCAAAGTTTAAACTGAGCAAAGATGATCTACACTGTACATGTACATGTAATTTCCTTTCAAATTATCCTTGAATCAAAGAATTAGTTACCTCCATTGTCCATTTTTTTATCGTTTCTAGCCACTTTTAGACAGGCTTTTAGGGAACACCGTGTGTGAGAATATACCATGTAAATGGAGTGCACTCAAAGACCAGTAGCTTTTGTTCTGGATGCATTTCATTTATCATTTGATGTATTAATTTGCTACCACTGTTAGGAACATTAACTTCACCTTATATGGCCGCCCTCAAGTATCACAAAATGTAAAACGTGTTGCACACATATATGCCCATGATAAAACATTTGCCATGAAAAATTTGAACATCCTATTGTTGGCAACAATTCATGTTTCAGTGATTTGTGTACACACTGTTGAAACCAACGGTTCTTTCCAGAACCACCCCAACTCATTACATGGTGTAACCGCAAACCTTTCCATATAGTATTTCCACCATGCAAAGTTTCAAATCCTACTAACACTGTAATTTGTTAGCGCTTGTAATAAATTAGGCATTTTTAGTAGCCATTCCAAGTTTTTCCAGCAAGTTAAAAAAATGCATCCAGTATGTTGTTGAAGAAATGCAAAAGGCTTCAACAATGGCGACAGTCAGAAAAAAAAACTATTTAAAAGAATAAGGAGATTCGTAATATCCACTGGTCCAACGATCATACAGCACTCAGACTCAGAACCCAACAACTTGAGCAAGCTTTGCAGTCAAGTGTTTTCTCAGATTAACTTTAGCTGTCAAAACTCTTTGAACTCAGCCAACAACAAACAAGAAGAACTTTGTTAAACATTTTTGTTCCAGTGAGGCCACACATGATCTGTAGTCTAGTGAATATTTTCTAGATATTTGAGCCATGATACATGTAAGTGCGTGCTGCCTACATACAACCAAATACATCTCCCCTGGGTACAAAACTGTGCTGAGGAAAAGAAACTTACAAATATTGATAGAGTACGCCGTATTGAGGAACCCTGTAATGAAATGATGCATCATGGACAGATTAACAACTGTTATCTCAAAACCCTAATATCTTAGGGTCCCTTTGATATCCAGAACTACACTCATCACTACTGCATTGTGGATTGTGAGCAACTCCATCTGCTACAATACTACACTCAGACTATCTGCAACCAAATCGGCCCTTTTAGAAATGCCGGCTTCGGCTTTGGATTCGGCTCAGGCTAGCTTGGCCCCGCGGTTGTTTTGCCAATTGCGTATGCTTTGCGTATGTGCTCAGGGCTTCAGGCGGGAGGACGGAGCCTGACGCCGCATCCAAAGCCAAAGCTCTGATTTGGAAAAGGGTCATAATATAGCCCTACTAGCCATGATAGATGGTTTGTTTTAGTCACAACAGTACATTTTAATTAAAATAAACGCTCCTGGTACTGGTTTTCTTTGACTGTGGCAATGGAACCCTTCAGGTTAACCGTCCATGTTCATGGGAGTATGGTATGACTAGAGCCATGTCCATGTAGGTGTGGGGATTGATGAAGGAAGGAATTCAGATTAAACTACTGTGTCATCATGGATTGCCAGTTACTGAATGCTTTCCATTCAAACTGTTAATTCATTACCCAGTATGAATCTAATGGGAATACCAACTCCTTAGCTACTGTGTTCATAGATATAGAATATAATACCTAGATCGGCGGCATATGTGGGTTCTGGCATGGGCGCCGCTATTGGCCTACCTCCCATGTTCATCTTCCACCAGCACGTGACTTTTTAGCGCATCCATAAAGAACCAGGAATTTTTGTGTACGGCTTATGGCGCGTATATACGCGCGGCCAATAGGTATTACATTGTATATTCTATATCTATGCTAGCAATATGGACTCTTCCAATATGACTTTATGTACATAGTAATGAATCTAATTTATGTAGACTAAACAGCATGAATATCGCCCTCATGATATGTGCATAAACTAGATGGCTAAGACATTACTGTACCTGTAAGTTGGGGAGTGACCTTGATGACTGGAAACCTGTGTGCTTGAAGTAAAGGGAGTCAAGGGTAGACTGGTACCATCAATAGGCAGGAAGTAATGCAAGTAGTCACTGAGAAGACGGGGATACAGCCAATCTTCTGATTCTACCCACTGTTGTTGACTCTGTATGGGAGAGGGTTATATCCAACATACATTGATCATTGTGTCATGGCCGAGTGGTTAAGAGCATCGAATTCAAGTTCTGGTGGTTAAGTCACCGGAGTGTGGGTTCGAATCCCGGTCGTGACACTTGTGTCCTTGAGCAAGATACTTTACTATAATTGCTTCTCTTCACCCAGGGGTATAAATGGGTACTAGAATAGGTAGTGCAATCTTCACGATACAGAACGCTGATCATGAAAGAGGGGGTTCAGTTCAGTGTTTCTGGTGCATTGCGAGACATCCTTGTCTACAGGTTTCCTCAGGCATCCGAGTAAACAGTGATTTTGTTTGCTTTTTAGACATCCTTGGGCTCAATACAAGAAATTATTAATAGTAACAGGGATTATTGCTGATATATGTGTTTTGATCCATTTCTTACCAAATGCCTCTTTAGCTTTGTATAGATGAGCAAGAAGTAACAAATGTTTACACGTGACTAATAACTCAATGAAGATTATCAATTCTAATTGAGCAATGGCGGTTGAGGTTTACTTCCCTGCTAATGTTTTTAAGCAAAACAATCACAATTCTAGGGAATGCAAGAAAAGATAATCGGAATACAAGCTACCTATAAAGAGGTTTTTTTCTGGCATTTTCTCCCCATTTGACAGGAAGTAACACTTACCTGTTGCTTATGTCGAAAAATTATAAGATATGCAAAACTATACATGAAATATTCAAAGGCATCTGAGTAAAATGAGTTAAGGAATGTTTGCAATTATATGGAGCACTAAGGATGAAGGCATTATTCATAAATTATTTATCCATTCTGAATGGTTTACAGAAAATTACGTGGCCAAGTTTAAACGTTAACACATGCATAGATACACAATGCAGAGTCAAGGTGGGCTGTCAGATCTGCTCTAAAAATTTACAGGGATTTTGATTTTTTTTATGGAAAGTGTGTTGAATCAGGTTTAAAGGAACACGTTGCCTTGGATCGGACTAGTTGGTCAAAACAAAAGCGTTTGTAACCGTTTTTTATAAAATGCATATGGTTGGAAAGATGTTTTAAAAGTAGAATACAATGATCCACACAAGTTTGCCTCGAAATTGCGTGGTTTTTCTTCTACTGTGCGAACTAACATGGTCGGCCATTTATGGGAGTCAAAATTTTGACCCCCATAAATGGCCGACGTGTTAGTCGACGAGGTAAAAGGAAAACCACGCAATTTCGAGGCATGTTTGTGTGGATCATTGTATTCTACTTTTACAACATCTTTCTACCCATATGCATTTTATAAAAAACGGTTACAAACGCTTTTCAAAGACCAACTCGACCGATCCAAGGCAACGTGTTCCTTTAAACAACTTGTTTTACAATAACACTGATGCCTGGTTCTGGAAAATATAACCTTAAATTCGCCTCAATAAAATGATCAAGAACCCAGTGCCTCAATGTCTATAAACATCTAGTTTGGAATCTATTCACCATATTTTGGTTCCCTTATTGACACATAGGTTATTGTGATGCTGGGTATTCTTGATTGACCTTAATTAAATACAGCATAAAGGATACTAAGCAGGACTGATACAGGGGGTCTACCCTGGGTCTGGTAACTCAGCTTATTCACATAGAAACCAGGCATAGCTCCATCCAGTAAGGCCTCTCTAGTTGCAGCCTGAAACACAAAAACAAGAAATTTCCATCAGCAACATAATTATTTGCTTTTCAGTTTTCACAATGTTTTATACTATTAAAGCGGTGGACACTAATGGTAATTGTCAAAGACTAGCCATTCAGAGTTGGTGTATCTCAACGTACACATGAAATAACTAACCTGTGAAAATTTGAGCTCAATCGGTCATCGAATTTGCGAGATAATAATGAAAGAAAAAAACACCCGTCACACGAAGTTGTGTGCGTTTAGATGGTTGATTTTGAGACCTCAAGTTCTAAACCTGAGGTCTCGAAATCAAATTCGTGGAAAATTACTTCTTTCTCAAAAACTATGGCACTTCAGAGGGAGCCGTTTCTCACAATGTTTTATACCATCAACCTGTCCCCATTACTCGTCACCAAGAAAGGTTTTACGCCAATAATTATTTTGAGTAATTACCAATAGTGTCCACTGCCTTTAACAGCTCTCCATTGCTTGATACCAAGTAAGTTTTTATGCTTACTTTTTTTTTGAGTAATTACCAATAGTGTACAGTGTTTTTAACACTTTCCAACTAAAGACCTTCATACAACCAGGGGAGTTGTTGTCCCTTTTCTGACAGGTTCCCAGTTTCAATGTTGATTTCACACAAATATTTTAAAGTTTTCTTTAACACTTCATTTGGTAAATTTGATGCATAATAAGCTTACCGGTAAACATGATACAGGAAACTCATATCTGAATATGCCATCTGCTTGCAGTTTATATACCATGGTCATAAGAGGACCTCTTGGAGCTAAAAACTCTTTTATGATATGAAAATCCTCTGGAGAAGATTGCTGACTGACAGTCTGTAGCCCCCATCCTAAATTCTGGTTATATCCAAAGATGTTTTCTAGAAGTGGTTGATATACAACATGCAGCTCCTAGGGTGGAAGGAGAAAAAGATGGAACCTCAGTTAACATACATAGACAAAGTGTACTTTTCTTTTGGTGTAATTGGCCTATTACCTTTTTCTCATGGGACCAACGGCCTTAAACGTCAAGAACTAAGACGATCGGCCAATTTGTGGAGTCAAGTTTTTGACTCCATAAAATGGCAGACTTAGTTTGCAGACTTAGTTTGCAAAGTAAAAGGAAAACCGCTCAATTTTACTTACATACAAAAGAGGCATGCTTGTGTGGATAATTATATTCTACTTTCAAAATATCTTTCTAACCATATCGAATTAGTAACAAATGGTTTCAAACGATTTTCATGGACCAACTCGATCGATCCAAGGCATCGTGTCCGTTTAAGCTGTCACTAATGATTGGAAGACTTCTAGTACTACAATAAATATCTTCTCTTAAAGACATAGTGCACACTAGTCACAATGCTTGGGACATGACAACTAGCATTTTCCAAAAGAAATAAATATAATTTCAGTGTTCACACATTACATTGTAATATCAAATTATCTAGTTATCTAAATTAAAAAACTAAAATATGACTGACCTTGCTTGATAATTTATGAATAAAGTCTGCAATCTCTTCACATCTCTGTCTCAGTGGTTTATTAAATGTATCTAATATTCCACTCTGTGAAAATAAAATAATTTTATCTGGTTAAGAAAATTATAAAGTGGCACAGTGTTTTACCTGAAGGATATCTGCTTTGAGGTTGAAGGTTCACTTTTGAATTTTGTAAAAAGTAGAAACTTTCTTTAAAAAAAACAACCTCTCATTACAAACTGAAGGTTATTCCTAAAAAAACACCATTCTTTGGCCGATACTGTGATGATAGAAGGCTCAATAACCAGTGTATCGAAATATTCAACCATTTTACTTTTTGTTTACACTGCACTCACAATGTTTTATAAATTATAACCAAATTCACTCAGTAAGGTAAGGAGCTTTCTTCTGATTTGCCAAACAACTTAAAACAAAGAAAAAGTTCTAAAAGTTCCACATGGCGCCACCACTTTTTTATTCGATATGAATAATATAGTACGCATGTATTAGTAAATAGTATCTAATTTACCTCAATGAGTTTCCCTTCTTGTAAAAATAAGTGAAAAAGAGGTAGCGCCATACGAAAAGTTATCCAAAACAAGAAACAACAACAAATGTTGCAAGTTTTGATATTGTATCCATCAAGGATCAAGACCAAGTTGAATTTTAATTATGACGTGCCCCATTATTTTAAACTTTAATTAAAGGATTAGCCGGGCTGATTCTGATTCTTTCATTTCATTTTTGTTTTATTTCAACACCAAACCAAACCAAAGCCAAACAAATCTTTTCTGTCCACTGCCAATTCACTGAATGTTGTTGTTCTGTTTGTGTTGGTGGCCTCGACAGCCTTCGGTCAGCAGTCAGCAGAACAGGACAGCCCACGGCCACACAGTGCCACCACAAACCACAGACAGAGCTATCTATAAAAAAATACTCGTCACAAAGCAAACTGCAAAGACAGGAGTGGTGCAAATGCTTTTGGTGAGGCCACCACAGAGGTGTGGCGTGAACTGAACGGGTTAATCAATATGGAAAAGCTTGCGGGTTAATTAATGATCGGATGGTTTGTTAAAAATAAAGGTGAATTACTATTAGTAATTACTCATTTACTGTATGTATATATGAATACCCGTATATATTATATGTACTGCCGACAAAATCATATTCGTACTCACCGTACTGCATTGCATACAACAATACAAATTATGAATTATGGGAGCTTTGACAATTTCTAGTAACACAAAAATCATTTCTAGTAAGACCAAAATAATCATAGTAACAACGGATGGATGTTTACCGATCTAGATGACGAAGTAATCGACATTGATCCGGGAGAAATGCCCAAAGTAGCTCCGAACAAGGACGCCGCCATCTTGCTTTCTCCTGGAGGTCAAGAGGTCAACCAGCTGGCAAACTCACGCGAGAATTATATTTTCCCGTGAGTAAACGTCACTTGGCTACGTTCATAGCAACGGCTACTGCATCAAAATAGTTTTACAGATTAATCCGCTAAAATCTTAAAAAGTTGTTTTTTTGTCCATGAAAATCAAGAAAGTTGTTTATAGATTTAACTGGATCACAAAATGAACGTATTAAAACAAAATCATCACATAAACATTTCAGAAAACGTGTTTGTTTCCTTGGATCTACTTTCTCCGTGCGAATGTGTAATAAGATACTAGGTGTGTTCTTCGTCACTTCATCTGTGCACTGTTTACATGGGAGGTGCAAAGATTGTGTGAGAAGTAAAGAAACAAACTGCAGTTTGTGTCGTAAATATTGTGTTTTGTCACACTACAGCAAAGTTCATCTTGCCTTTATGAAGTATACCTTGTTTTTAAACAATAAATGAGTCGTTGGACGTCAGAGTTTTGTTGGAACAGTTGAAAACAGAGCAGCACTTTCTTCTGGGATCTTCTCTTAACGACCGTACCGCAGGACAGCAGGTAAACACTAAACGTTCAAAATGGCGTTGGCATTTGCGGATATTGCTGTAATGGAGACAGTTCGTCTTCTCGACAAAGTCAGAGCAGATGGACCCAAAGGAAAACCAGAGATCATTTCCCAAGAACCTCTCCAGTTCAAACCAGTACACAAAGTGAAATCCAAAGAAACCAAACAACCAAAGACAGATCCACTGCGAGTATTGGACCCCGGCCGCAAGAAGCTGACCACTGTGGAGTCACAGCGTGTTCTGGCCGTACTGGATGACAGTATTAAACGCATTGAAGTGGTAACATTGCTTCCATATGTTACTGAGAACCTAGAAAGGTTTACTGCCGTGCTTGGTGCTGAATTGGTGACAGCAATACAAGAACATACGAACATGAAGAACTCTTACAACGATACCTATAATCAGTTGATGGAATTGAATAATCCACAACGATTATCAACATCACAGTCAAGTAAACGATCGTTAGCGTCATCGCAGAGGAGTGCTGAGGATAGTCGAGCTTCATCCAGGCAAAGCAGTGGTATTAATGAGAACAATGAAGGAATTGAAGACACAGAAAGGATCCTCTCTGAAGAAGAAGAACAGTTGTTTGAGACTTTTCACGTCTTGAAGAAACAGATGGGTTTCTCCACTCGTAACATCCTCCGTCTTCTGTCGCTGAACCCGGCTGCTGTGAACGCTGTTAGGGCTGAACGTCAAAGCAGAGATCAAGAATCCAGCAACCTGATTACATACATGAATGAGCTTCGAGGATTTATCTTAGAGCGATTGCTGACAACACCCCTTGAAGAGAAAGAGAAGACAGATTATTTGATGCACATCACGATCCGCGAGCGAAAGAATTCTCAAATAATAAAGAAACTCTCAGCAGAGCTCCAAGCCGCTGAGGAAGAGAAAGATGCAGAGGTATTACTGTCAGTTCAGATGGGAATTTTAGTTTAAAAAGCATTGTCCAATTACTGGATCCAACAATACCTTTTCTGGGGTTTTGAATAGTGTAGTGCATTGGCACACTACAGAGTATAAAAAAAAAAACATGAGCATTTATTCTGACACTTCATACATGTATGCCAGATAATGTAAAAATTCTAAATGTGGAAAAACATGTTGGGGCCAGTTACTTGCTTAGTACTATTAGAAAGTATTATGGTATTTGAGCTATAAAAAAAAAAGAACTAAAAGAAGTTAGGCAGAACTAAAAGAAGATTTTAAGTTATTGCAGAGACAGAATTTTTTTTACTTTGTAAAATAATCTTCTTTGATTTCCCAAAATTTTTCAAACATCTTTTAAGACTTTGAAATCATGAAAAGTCGATGTGTGATACACAAACGTTTCCAAGAACTCATACATAAAGCTAGAATAAACAAAACTTTTGGACATGCCCTTTAAATCATTGGGACGATTGAGGGTTATGATAATCACAACTTTCATGAGTTAAGCTTGACAATACATGATTCAAATTTTAATCAAGCATTTTTATAGTAATTTAAAATTACATAAAATTATGAATTTTTTTAAAACAAACAATGCTAATTCTTGGATGAACACGTACCAGTCTACCCTCAATACTCTAGTAGAAGAATTAGTTTTCAAATTTGTTACTATCAATTTTCTTGTTTTAAATAAATATTGTTGTCCAATGTTAAATTACTTCAGATCTCAAAACGGAATGAGGAAATTCGTCGTCTAAAAGCTGATTTAAACCAGATTGAGAAGTTCTCCGAGGAGCATATCCGCCGCACAAAGTCTGAATCTGAGAAACAGCAGCAAGCAGATACCAAGAACTCTGAGGGCAAACAAGGCAAGCTGCAAGCTGACTTACAGGCCCTCAAGACACAACTTGCTACCAATACAACAGAACATCGAGAGAGTGAACTAGCTCTAAGAAAGGTGAGCCTCAATACAATTCTGAATGTTACAGCGTGTCAATCTGGGAGTTTTCTGTTTCTGTACAATGCTATCCTTGGCTCCAACTTTGTTCCCACTTGTATTAAATCACACATTTTCTTCAATTGCAGAGAAAGTACAAGATAGAGACAGAAGTGGAGAATTGGATTCAGAAATTCGACACAGACATGGGTGAACGGCAGGTAGGTTGACCCCCACCCCCATACACTTCTCAACTTGTAATGATTTCATCACTGTCAACTGTATGCCCTTAGTTGAGACAATCATACTGAGTGCAAATGTTTAGATATGTAGGGATGTACTGTACTGTGTACACAACAAATATTCAGGGAGTACAAGCCTTATAAGAAGCAAGGGGCAAAACAATGAACAGTTGAATTTAATACTAAAAACCTGATGACAACTAGAGATAAGAGAAGCTAGATCAGACGCCTGGATCAGACCTGATACTACATGGAGGGGACAAAAGTGATTGCCTCCATGCCCCCTGGCCATTGCCTTGGTGCCCTTGAAATGCTCCAGTAGAAGTTTCATCATAAGGTCCTTTATGCTAACTGTATGTTTGTGAAAGAGCAAGGGACACCAAGGCATTTTCCCTTTGGTTAAGGGCACCCTAAGATGAGGTTGTACATTTCTTCTGGATTATTTCAAGGGCACAAAGGCAATGACTAGGGGGCATTCGGGCAATCGCCTTGTTGCCTTTGTGAAGTATCAGGCCTGGATGGTGCCCTTCACCAAGGATATTGCCTTGGTGCCCTTGCCCTTTCAAAAACAAAGTATTGTATGAATGGACAATATTGAATATTTGCAATGTCCTCTTCCATTAGGATGAGTATGAGGATCTGGACACTGTCTACACTGAAGAGAAAGCTCAACTGAATGAACTGGAAGAACGCTTTACCACCTTGGAGACTGAATACGTTACTATCATGGAGGAAAAGAAGATAGCTCAGGAGAAGAAAGAGCGAGAGGAACGGGAGCTGGCTTTGATGATCAAAGGAGCTACAGTCATTCAGGCATTCTGGAGATCTTATAAATGTCGTAAAGCTCTTAAGTCTAAGAAAAAGAAGGGAAAGAAAGGAAAGAAGGGAAAGAAAGGAAAAAAGAAGTAAATGTACTATTAGGAACATTGACGATGTCGCTATTAATTGGACTTCTGTACAAATTATTCATTCTAAACCAGTGAAGATAGAAAGCCAAGTTTCACATAAAGTAGAAGACTTTGGTAAATTTATTCACACTTGATAGAAATTAAGCCACACATCCCCCCTTGCACTAACAAAATGGTCTACGCGTAGGTAATGAGGGTATTCTAACTCTATCTAGGCATGCTTTATTGAAGCCAACAGAAGTCAACACCTTTATCTGTGCACTTGGATAAAATAGGCCTACATGTCATGTACATTGTACAATACTCCAACCATGTGTGAATGAGCTTATCAAATTCAAGAAAAACCTGTCAAATTTGGGGGTAAAAGTTGATGATATTTTCCACAGGTTCATATAGTCAAGTGTATCAGGGCTGTCGACCATAAACATTAGGATGGTTTTCAAATAAAGCATGTTTCAACCTGAAATTATTTTACTACATTATAGTGTATTGTACAAAATCTTCCTGTGACACTCATACCAAAATGTACATGTATATTGTACTTAAAGACACTGGACACTATTGGTAATTGTCAAAGACTAGTCTTCACAGTTGGTGTGTCTTAACATATGCATAAAATAACGAACCTGGGAAAAATTGAGCTCAATCAGTCTTCGAAGTTGCAAGATATTAATCAAAGAAAAAACACCCTTGTCGCACCATGGTCACACGAAGTTGTGTGCTTTCAGATGCTTGATTTCGAGACCTTAATTCTAAATCTGAGGTCTCGAAATCAAATTCGTGGAAAATTACATCTGTTTCTCACAATGTTTTATACTATCAACCTCTCCCCATTACTCGTAATCAAGAAAGGTTTTGTGCTAATAATTATTTTGAGTAATTACCAATATAGTCCACTGCCTTTAAAAACAGCGATGAACCAAAATAATAACCAATTGAAATGCAGTTATCTTCGTATTTATTATGTTCTTGTGTTTGCATATTTGTTCTTGAAGTTATATATAAGAATGTGCTATTTAAAGATTATAAATCGCTAATAATTTTCACATCAGACATTTACGAGGAATTTGTCATAAAAATCAGTGTTTTTTTATAATTTTCAACATCAATCCAATGAATGTTAAACTATATTACCGCATAAACGTACATCACAGTTATCATTTAATAGTATGTAAAGTTTGAAGATTGACCAAAATGTATTGTTCAATATACATGTAATGCATTTTCTTCAGTCATTCCTACCTATGTGCAGCAAAAGCACAGAAACGCTAGAATGCAAAGCTCATCATTTTGAGTAAGTGGTTTTTCTCGAAATTGTTTTGAAACAAATAGACCATTCTCTTTTTGGACAAACATTCTCGAGTTTCCGAGCTTCTTACTTTTAAATTGGTGTTACATTGCAATCAGTTTAAAAATAGAGCAGTTGTTAGAATGATAATTAATAAAGTAGGTTATACATTATATTGATTGTTTTTAAATAACAGCAACATTTCAACATTACGTAGTTCATGTCGGTTATGGAAAACAGACTTGCTTGAATAAAAACTGTATGTACATAGTTTATATCACATTCAATCAGTACTGGGAATTTCTATCATTTTGTTGTCACGGCTTTTTAAACGTAATTTGCAGTGGTTGTTCAAAGTATTGTGCACGGTCGAACAAACCCACCCACTTGTTTACATTATTTATTCAAATAATGTGAATCCCGCTAATCGAGACGTTCTTGGTCTTCACGACGTCCCCATTGGTTTCAAGGGTAGACACGCTCAGATTCCTCCCCCCCCCCCCCCCCTCCCCACACACACACACCGACAAGATTCGGTTAATTATAAGAGATGCCAACCTGGGGCCAATTTCATAGAGCTGCTTAAACAAAGTTGTTTAGCTCAACAACATTTTGCTTACCAGAATAAGGTTGCCAGCCTAACTACTATGTCACGTGTACAACTGTGGTTGGTATCCTGCTAATTTCTGTTAAGCAGAAAAATGTTAAGCAACATTTTCTGCTTAAGCAGCTCTATGAAATTGGGCCCTGTTATTTACAACCCGAACATGGGTGTTTGTCCTTTTTTTTTTACATATCAGCGGAATTGCAAACACTATTTCTTCTTATCTGCCCCTTTCTTCTTGCCTTTCTTCTTCTTAGCCTTGAGAGCTTGAGCTTTGCGACGTCTGTAATCTTTCCAAAGTCTCTGGAATTTAGTAGCTGCATCATGTCTTGCAAATTCTAGTAGTTTAATCTCTTTGATCTTACGAGCTGTGTCATGTTCTTCAATGATAAGGAGGTACTCTGCCTCTAAGGTGGTGAAGCGCTCTTCAATCTCGTTCAGTCGAGCCTTCTCTTCGGTGTAAATAGCGTCTGCATCTTCAAACTCAAGCTGGGTGAGGGAAGGGGAATAAGTCAAAGTGTTACTGACGGTTCAATGAAGAAATGGAAAGTGATGACCCTTAAAGATGGAATTACAATGTATTGTGAGGTTCGTTTTTCTGGTTTGAAATGAGTTAGAAATAAGTCCCGTTGTGAAACTAAAATAAATTCCCGTGTATCTTCTCCATCCAAAACAGAGTATAAACATTATTTATCACAAGAGAACAAACGAAGGAAAGAGAAGGAAAGAAACAACGTTATCCTGAAAAATCCACACTATGAAAATTAGTGACGAATCAACGCAGTAAATTAATTTAAAGTGAAATGCAGATATGGTAGGAAATGTTTGGATGTTGGGGTTTCCGATTGGCACTAAAATGTCAAAAGCAAACAAACAAACAAACAAACAAACAAACTAACTAACAAACAAACACCCCGAACAAACAAACAAACAAACACGCAAACACCTCAGCAAACAAACAAACAAATAAACAAACAGACAAACAAGTAGATCCCTCTTCCTTACAATTTTCAGTTATTTTCTGAACACACCCGCTAGGGGTCATAAACCTACTCTGGAACTTGGCTTGAGATATACATACCTGTCGATCACCCACGTCAGTGTCGTACTTCAGAATCCAGTTCTCTAGTTCTGTTTCAATTTTGAATTTTCTCTGGGGAAAAAAAGAGGAAAAACATATTGATATTTATTGGTTGGAACGTTATTGCGGAGGTCGTTGGTTCGAATCCCACCCTAGTAAATTCTTCTCCCCGGAAAAAAAAACAGTTTCCCTTGTGGCTTAACATTGAAAGACATATTGGTCAGATATTGGGTTTAATTGGGGACGGTGGGGGGGGGGGGGTTTGGGTGGTCGCAGAGATGTATTGCACCATGCAGTAATAATGATATCAACTTCATATCACCTTTCTGAGTGTGAGTTCTTTTTCTCTGTGGTCCGTGATGCTTGCAGAAAGTTGAGCTTTAAGTGACTGTAAGTCTGCCGTTAGTTTGTCTTGTTTTCCCGCCCAATTCTTGGTGTCGACTTGCTGCTGTTTCTCAGCCTCGGTCTTTGTACGGCGTATGAAATCATCATTCAGTTTTTCAATCTGGTTCAAATCTGACTTTAGACGACGAATCTCTTCATTTTGCCGTGAGATCTAGAGGTGATCAATACAAATTATTTAGAATATCATAAATTGGTGATTTATTATATGGCATAAAGAAAATAAAACATTAAAAAACATAACGAAACATTTTCAAAGTATTTAGCTAAGATGGTCGAAAAAGACTGGATAAAATGCGTTCTTTATCCAGTTTCAAAAACTTTTCCGTATTAAAAATATACCCGTTTCAGAATATTGATATCATATGCCACCATTTTAAGCTTGTAATATTCGCAAAAACAATATTATTTTTTTGTATAACAGAAACAAAAACGAAAAAATATGGATAAGATTCCTTCCAGTGTTATGGTAACAGGCACCCATTATGTTTACCCCTAAAATAACACAACGACAATGACAAACAAATGGTTGATTACAATTAAATACTATACCTTTGAGTGGAATGAAGATGGAGTGTCTTACCTCAGTATCTTTGAAATCTTGAGCAGCTCCGAGTTCCGCTGATAATTTCTTTATTATCTGAGCATTCTTTCTCTCACGAACATCTATGAGAGATAGATAATCTAGTTCATCTTTTTCCTCAAGGGGCGTGGTCAGCAACCTTGTAAGCATGAATCCTCGAAGCTCCTTCATGTTCTTGATGAGGTTATTAGACTGATCATCCCTGCGGTCCTGCCATCGTGCCTTGATTACACGTACAGCAGGCGGGTTCAATGAGAGAAGACGGAGGATGTTACGGGTCGCGAAACTCAGCTTTTTCTTTAAGACGGAAAGATACTCCTTCAATTGCTCCTCATCTTCAGCTGAGTGGATCTCAACTCTATCTTCATATGTATCTGATACATGAATGCTGCTTAGCCTGGATGCGCTACTTATACTTCCCGTAAGCGACACCGATGATGATTTGAAACGAGATGATGCTCTTGACTTGGGGTTTAACCTGTTGTACACATGGGTGTAAGATTTATTGAGATGGGAATGTCCATCTAAAGCTGTGAGTAGTTCAGTTCCAAACACATCACTATATCTGTCAAGATTCTCTGTGAGATATGGTAGCAGTGTGGCCACTTCAAGCCGTTGAATACTTTCATCTAGTACAGCTAGGACACGCTGTGACTCCACAGTGGTCAGTTTCTTCCGACCGAGGTCTATCCCATGACCAGCAGCAACCTTTCCGGGGTGTTTTGCCTCCTTTGAGGTTTTGAAATGACTTTCTTGGGGAGGTTCAAATGATACTTCACTGTTATCGAGTTCGACAGCGTCGACATTATTCAAGTCTGATTCTAAACCTGAAACGTCACCCATTGATCTCCGAGAAGCCATTTGTAAAGTTCTTGTTTGATCTTGGTTGTCAGTTTACGAATTTGATTTCATTCTTTAATTGTGACAGCTCTGCAGACTCTATATAGGCCTAATCATACATGAACCATGAAAATACTTTAGAATATAGTATTTCCGATTCAAACATGCAAATAAAAAAGGAGACGAAATTTCTTGAGAAAACAGTCAGCACATTAATTTAACATGTATACAGCCAAACGTACGCTAAGTCATACCATTAAACGTGAAGTCCAATGAGGTATCCATTATAAAGTATCCTGCCATAAAACACAATTGAAAATTTGGTTGAAAATCACGAAAACCACTTTACCAACTAGCTCCTGCAACTAGCCACAAGACTAATATTCTCCGAAAACAATTGAAGACTGAATAATGGTATAAATATCGATGAACTGATGAAACTCAAAGCTGAAGTAAAGATTACATGTTGTGTGTTGGTGAACTTGGGGGATTGCAATGACTACTACTGACTCCCGATTGTACATGTATCGGGTTTGAACCTGTAGTTACGGTAAATAAAATACAATAATATGAAAGCCTCTTTACAATCACACTTACGCGATTACAAAATAGTCACACCTAACAAGAAGGTTTATACAAACAAAAATTATCCTTAACAAACCGCTTATTTCAAGATGCTACCTTTATTATTGAAAACATACTCAATGTTGCAAGTTTTACTATCTAGGTTTGTTTTTATTTGGTTTTGCGGATGAATCGGAGAATAATTGTGCTTGTTGAGCTGTTGCTAAGAGTGTTCCTATTGAAAGCAACGTTTTTATTCCATTTCAATGAAAGCAATACCACCATTATGGATGCTCACACACCTTAACGAACAACAATTACATTTCCATAACACGAAATGGCACAACAACTTTGAGTTAGAAAGGGGCAGGTACAGGAATATAAAAAATACATGTACAAGTACAACATTTGGAATAGCCAACTTGTAAACGATTCAAAGTTATCAAAACTACCAACCAAATAAATTGGGAAAATTACAAGCAGGGCTACTTGTATGTAAAAGTGCTATTACTTTTCATGTTTTAGAAAGAAAACGTTTATGTTTGAAAAGAGCAGGGTAGTATTTCAAAAGGCAAGGTTTATTTTCAATATGAATACCAAATGGTTTCCACTTTGATGATTACGATGAATGCGTCTGTGACCCTGATAGTTCTTACTCAATAGTTACAACAATAAAACAGTCTATTGTCATACTTAAATGGAGTCTAAATAAAATGTTCACTTACACTAGGCCAATGGTATATATTTGTGTGTATACACTGAACTGACATACATAACACAACTGTTGGCACTTGTAAAAAGTGACTGACAAAAAGCAATATTTATGTTTAAGGGACTCATTTTTGTCTGCAGCCAATTTAAATTGAGTTTGACAATAATTTGGTGGGTAATCTTGTTTTTATCAAGGAAGAAACTTCATTCTAAGCAAATGTTTGTGCTTATTAGCAGCTGTATGTAATTGGGCCCAGGTTGGGGGAGTTTTCTGATGCTAGGCGATGGTACTGAAAACAAATGGATTCACATATGATTGGGACTTGAGTCAAGTCTAGGTTTGGATCAGCGCGCATCGATGGCGGCTGACGCGGTATTATATTCTGTATCTATGGTGTGACGCAACACGGACGCAATGCGCAAGTGATACTCGCGCGTTCAGAACAGGCGCTGCGTTTGAAATAAATAATACAGGCGGTTGTTTTATACTGTTGCACATTACTACATCTGTTTTTGGTTGAGAAAAACGGTATGCATGGAAGCTGATGTTCAGTACGAAGAAAATAATAAGACAAAAGGAAAATGGATGAACAGACCCCACTCATGAAGTTCTTTAATCAATTACGTCTTAAGTGCGGCACATCTCCATCAATACAACTAAGCGACGGGATACATCTTACAGGAGTTCCAAACGATGATCTATATGATGCGATTACTCGTGGAGATTTAAGTAAATGCCAGGAGCTTCTTGAAATGGGTGTAATGGATCAAGAAGAAGGAGACTGTGCAAGCTACCCTTCTCATGAAGCAGTTAAACTCACTTCGCCTCTACACTACGCAGTGATGCGCCGAGAGCCTGAGATTATTAAGCTACTTCTAAAGTACGGTGCTGATCCAAATTGTGTGGATACTGAAGGCAGGACAGCAATACATTCATTGATTCTATGCTGGCCTCGATGCGTACCTAAAGGTAACCCATCCAAGTTACACGGAACCGCTGCATATCAAAGGCATCTCCAAGAAGTAGACATGGTATGCCGAGATAGTCTTTGGAGACTATGTGCCTTTGGTGGCAACCCAAACGCACGGGACAACAGGCAGCAGTCACCGCTACACTATGCTGCTAGATTTGATATCCCTAGTGCAGCGAAAGTACTTCTTGAATGGGGTGCTCATAATGACTCCACTGACATAGACCGTAAGACACCTCTGATGCTAGCAGCAGCCACGGGAGAGGAAAGCCTGGAGGTTCTTCTGCAATCAAAACCAAACGTCCATCTTACATGTATTGATGGAAAGACAGCACTTCACCATGCAGTTGAGTCAAGATGCCCAAAGCATAAGAAGCAGCTTTGTGTTAAGTTGCTTCTTCAAGGAGGTGCTAACCCTGATGTAGTGGATAACACCAGAAGCACAGCTCTCCATTATGCATGTACTAAGCTACCAGACGAGACCATCATCCAGTGTTTACTACGAGCACGAGCCAATCCTGACATCCGAGATGCAAACCTCATGACGCCTCTTCATCTACTACTCCAAAACACAAACAATCTCCTCACGAAAGACACCATCCTAGATCTTGTAGATGCAACTCTTATTTACGGAATACCAAACAGACAAGTTCCGTTGGCACCCAACCTTCCCTGGCTTACGTTTTCTGTTGGAGCAATTCTCACTGACCACTCCCCTCCACCTCTCCAGAGAATCTGCAGGAAGATAACACGCAACCAGATACTGAAGAGCCTTGGAAGTCATTATGAAGATACCAAGATGGAGCGGATCATGGAGGATGCAGTTGCTTGGTTACCGCTTCCAAAGTCACTACAAAGATTCATCGTACTGGATGCAACAAACCCAGTACGGCAATTGATTCTGGGAATTAAACAAATCCAGAACCGTCAGTGATGCCGAACAAAACGCAGCCAAACTTCAAGTCCAACAACAACAAAAACAACAGCAACGAATATATTTCAAGTCGGCGGTTGACTTTTTGTCCCCCAATTTGTCTTATTTATATTGGGATTATTTAGACTTTGGCACAGTAAAATCGGAAACTGATTGTTGGGAGGCAATCTGAAGACTTCTGAGTCTTTAGATTAAAAGTATGCTTGGATAAATCCTTAATTTATATTAAAACATTGTCATCTTAATTATGATATATACAACTTAGTGTGAAATATTTCAGGATATTTTCTTTGTCTTTTGGGGGGCAGGAATTTGGTGAGAGGACATGCACAATTTGAACTGTGGTTTTTAAGAAACTGCATTCACCTATTCAAACAAAATAAAAATTAATAAATTATTAAAATAATAAAATAATTAATTAATAAATAAATAAATGGTTAAATATTCTATAAAACATGTATTTCCTTTATTTGTTGTCAAACCGAAGTATGTTTTAAATAATCTAAAGACTCAGAAGTCTGTATGCATGTTTAATGGACTCACTACTGCCATTGCATATTTTATTATGAAGTAAACACTTGCTATCGATTTAACTCTATTCGACTTTATTAACATATCCACCACAAGCTTATTGGATAAGAACATAAACAAGTATTTACCATGTCTCTGTCTTCATGGACACATGGTCATGACAAGAGGGTAGTAACTTTCAGCAGTTAACTCCAGGGATGGGTGTTGGTATTTCATGATGGCCAAACTCAGATATAGCTAACAAGGATGGTAAAACGCTCAGATTGAGATGGCTTAATACTTTAAGACAATGATGACAATGGTGATGATGACGCGATAATGATGAGTGAGATGAATTAGCCTATAATGATGACAACCAATGCCAAAACAGACTTGATTCGGTTAAGTACAACCTTCATTTGCCAAGAGGAAGTCATGCAATTTCCTCGACAACAAGTCTAATCTCAACCGTCATTTTCGTTATTTTCTTTATTTGGATAATTTAGCCTTTTGTAGTTACATACAAATTCAGACAATTTCCGACTGTTATTGACCCTTAATATCCGCTGACTCCTCCTACTCTTACTCCTACTCTTTAGTCAAACCCCGGTCATTGTACCCTTTCATAGAAAGATAAACTTTCATTCGTTCTGCCCAAAGTTTGCCCGATCAATTCACAAACACGACTCACCAATCTTTTTTGTTCAATCCCCCTGAAACCTGCTTCAAGTCACCTCTTCTTGAAGACTACGTCCTTTACTTCTTATTATTCTACTCCACTCTTGATATTCCCTGGATCTTAACTAGCCATCCGGCTTGAGGAAGTTAACTGAATCCCAGCCGGAGGGCATACAGCTATTTACAGCTCTCCCCTGTGTGTTAGACTGGCACCTTGAGTGCGAGTCACACAACAGCTTCAGTAGCCCGACTCAAGACTCAACATTACAGGGTGTGCCTCAAGCACATGGGCAATGAGTATACATACACAAAAAGATTCGGTTAGAAAAGAGTTTTTTTCACAATCACCATTGTCGAAATAATCTCACTTAAAAAAAAAGACTATTACTAAAGCCTTACTTTCCACTAAGCCATGGCAACCATAATACCAAATTCTTGCAAGAAGTGGTGGTTTTGACTCTGAGAAGAAGTCCAACCTTTTGAGGAGAGCACTGATCAACAACCTCGAGACTTATATCACCTCTGATTCTCATCATTGCAAGAAGAGACCATCACACCGTGTCCATCTACATGCCTACCTAGAATACTCCAGTTTTCAACACAATGCACAGCTTCAAATCTTCAAAATTGTTGGTATATTAATTTGAAAAAGCCGATGTATTTTTTTCTTAAGAAAACGTCATAGACGAGAGACAGGAGTAGTTCTTTTGGGGGAAAGAACAACAACAAAAACATTTAATTCAAACCATACAAAATAAATGTTTCTAAATTGATTTTAATTAAGATGAAGATGATTTTCTTACAGAACCTTCCAGGTTGTGGATTTATAAAATGAACTGTATACAAAGGATCCGTGAGCTAAACATCGAAGTGCTTAAAACTTAAACAGCGCCCTCATACACCAAGTAGAGTAAGCTTATTATTGTTCAATCCTAAGACGAATCACTGGATTGGTAAAAGTAATATCGATTTTCATTCTGGGAAACTTACCGATGATAATATTCATACTATAATAGGGACAATCTTCAGGAGACAGTGTCCAAAATGTTTTGCACAAGTCGAGAAATGGCATAATGAAGAATACACAAATCACTGTTACTTATTGCGATCATCATAACTTCGATATGAAAGTGTAGAAAAATAACTATCTGCGTGCATCGAGTCAGGACTGAGGTTGGCTCTGAATGGAGCAAGCTGAGAAAAGATTAAATAACAACTGTAATTTGTTAATACAAACGATGTATCAATTGCATGCTGGTTATCGTGAACCACTGCTGTATAACGATCTTTATAGTTTTCCAACTGCTTCAATTATAGTCTACTTCCTCATTAATAGCATTAGACTCATATTGATTCGCTAAACACCATCCTGAACGCACAAATTAATATCATTTCCCACGACGACAGAGTCGTATGACCCTCTTCAATTGACACTCAGACATTATAGGACCCCCAGGCAGGCTTACCATCAGTCAACTAAACCACAAGTCACATCTCTAGCAGTAATTACAATCTTACAGATTTAATCCTACCACCCCTTTGGGTCAGGGGAAGTTAAAGATGGCTAACATTTTCTTTAAACATAGCTTCAAACAATGGATCCCTGACTCTAGTTTGGGCTCATCTATTCAGCCTTGGTGGACGAAATCTAGATTACGCAGGCAGCGAGTTGAAAAGGGGCCACGTGCAAGGAATTAAGTTAGAGTTGCGTTTGACGACTGGTGGCGCTGTAGATTGTGATTAATTAGTACAATATTTGTTGTTCTTCAAACAGCTTCTAACAAGGGTTAACATGACTCTAGTTTTGGCTCATCTATTCATCATTGGTGGACGAAATAATGATAATGCGAGCAGCGAGTTCAAAAAATCCCTGTGCAAGGAAAGCTGGCAATCTCAGATAGTCTAGTTGGTAAGACACTGATCTAGAATTGCAAGGGTAGTGGATTCAAATCCCACCCGAGTAATATGGCTGAGATTTTTTTCTCGGGAAAGTACTGAGTATACAGTGCTAACACACATCGGTGTATGGGTAAAAACCAAAGTAATTTAATTCTTTTAAGGCCATACACAATACATAAAATTGCAATGTTTCATTCTTCTTATTTTATGAATCTGATTTCTACAAGGTAGCCAATAAATAAAACATTCGATTTGTATACAAACTGTCGTTGTATTCAAGAAGATAACACAAACTATGAGCCAATTAATCTGGTAACTGCGACCCTCTGTTACCCCAAACGATAGCCAATCAATTTAATACCCAGAGCTGTGAAGTTAATTAGTGTACACACCCTCCTTTTGTTTTGACTGAAGTACTTCCTACTTATATTATGCTGACTGATATTTGCTTATTACGGGTATTGGGTTATGATTATCTATGAATAACACACGTGCCTATTAAAGTAGCGTCGATAGAGTAGAGTCGGTATTCTTTTTTCTTTTTTTTTTCATTTCAGAACTATTTATTTGCACATGAATAAGCACTTAAGAAAACTTTTTTTTGACAAGAAAACTACTAAGTGGAGGCATTACACAAGAAGCCGAAAACACAACCAAAATATATTGATATAAACAGTGCTGGAAAAGGAAGACAATTCAAAGGACAAAATACAACAAAACAAAACAATGGAACAGAAACAGACATACAAACGAAGTGGACATAAACTTTTATTTCTTACTCCTGAACGGATGATGACAACAGTTTAAGTCATACCATAGAGCAATGGTAATACGTAAAGTAACTTTATGAAGGAAATGTCTGTACATTATTTTGCGCAAGTTTGTTTGTCCATGTCTAACCTTTGACCCAGGTAATGTCTTTGATTATTTCATAGTTTAATTTAGGTGTACATGTCATGCGCCATAGTTTACTTTTTTTTTTAACACGGGTCAGTTTGGTTTGTAAATTGACATTGTCATTTGACACGAAGTGTCTCTGATTGGTTTACATTTTCAGTAGTGGCACCGTAAAGACCAAATCAGTCGTTTTCAAGATCAACTTTTCTTTTCACTCGTCAGGTACCAAGCTGGTGTTTTCATCAAGTGCCTCAGGTAGTGCTATGTTACAGTTCTAATCCAACGCTCCGCTCCAGTCCGTTCACAGAAGGCTTTACATTGAGGTAATGAGAGTATAGGTCTACCAATATGACACGGCGCTTGTGTGTAGCTTTGGTGCAATGGTCGACCACACCCTTATTCCACGGGAAACAGGGTAAATTGAGCGAAGGTGTGAAACAGTTAACGGTTGCCATCAAAAACTTTGACAGAATTCAAGTGGTCTAAACATATGTAACATAGCAACTGTATGCTGCCAAGCAAAAAATAGCAAAGTCGTTCAAAGGAAACTATTATACAATAAATATAGTGATTTGGTAATTATCGAAACAAAAGTGATTGGGTTGATTATAAAATTACTATCAGTACCAATCGTTCAAATATATTAAAGGCCATATTTTCGTTTGAAATTATGTAAAATTTGTAGAAAATAATTGTAATAGCGCCACATCACGATTGCTCATTTCGATTGCAGCATCCAGCGTGGGAAGGAATCTGATCCTACGATTCAGAATATGAAGATTCACCAGAAGGCATTCGTCCTTAGAGGAATTTACGAATTTCACTTTTTCAAGGATCACCTTCGATCTTCAACAACCACTTTCATTGACGGCAAATTTCAATTATGCCAGAAAGACCAAAGAAGTCAAATTGTTTCAGTTGTTGAGTTTTAAGTTACACGCCCGAAGGGGGAAAGGGTTCAAAGATGGCGCGATTTGCTGACGTGTTGACAAATCCAAGTTCATT
The DNA here is from genome assembly GCF_032118995.1 of Asterias amurensis. Classification (NCBI taxonomy): domain Eukaryota; kingdom Metazoa; phylum Echinodermata; class Asteroidea; order Forcipulatida; family Asteriidae; genus Asterias; species Asterias amurensis. Next base: position 25,963,011 of record NC_092653.1, on the reverse strand, counting down.
TCAGTAATGGGGTTCGTAGAATGGTTACCAAAGGTGCTGACAGATATCAGACGAAAGCAAGTCCAGCTTCGATCAGGTAGATTTTTGTCTCAATGATACTACAAAGTTCCATTCCATAAACGGGGTTGGATGGAGGATAAAAAAAGCTAAATTCAGTGCATCTTTAACTTTTGTAAGAGTTAAACGTGTGCCAGGCAGCATGTCTAGTTTTTGCACGAAACCTCACACATTTAAAGCTCAACTGACATTTCAAACTCACGCAATTGCACTTAAGGATAATCCTTAACGTCTTATGGTTATCCACTTACCAGAGTGTTTTGGAAGACCCTTTTCCCCTTCCTCTTACCCCTTAGTATAGACATATGACTGGACATCGCCAGAGCATTCAGGCCGAAGTTGAATCATGATAAACTATTGTTAAGTTGACCATGGAAGCGATCGGTTGACTTATCTGGTAAACTGACTACAATAGTCAAAACATGTACAAAATAATAATAAAAAAATCACCCTCACCAAAAGATTTTAAAAATAATGTATGAACCTCGTGATTGAACTCATTGAAATATATTTTTCTCTTCTTCCTTGAAGCTTCTTGTTTCATGTAATCGCTCATGTTATTTCATGTATACATCGACCATAGAGCTATAAAGCTTTACTATGACATTGAGTTATCTCTTACTTGATGAACACTTTGGCTGCTTTGAGCGTTTTCATACCATGTTTAAAGACAACCCCTCGAGTTTGAAGGCAATAGTTGTACAATAATCTCCTTTTTTCCTTTTCTTTTTTTTGCTGACGCAGTGATAATAATATCGGTCTGGTATCTTCGATTGTGCATTCAAGGTACCGTTAGATCACTTGGATCGTTAGATCACTTGGTTTGTCAGATCATTGGGTCCGTAAGATGAGTTGGCAGACGTCAACCAAGACGGTATTACAATATTTGGACAGGTACATCCACCCTCATTGTATCTCAGACACAACAAGGTCATGTAGTGTCTTAGTTTCTTGCTTTGGTTTCCGGTGATTAGGCTGATGATGATGGGATTCCTATTATTATCCCAGCCCACTACCCTACTGTGGGTTGGGCTCCCAAACACAACGAACCATGGGCCTAGAGTGTTATATCGACGGTATGGTACAGACGACTGTGGGTAGGTTGGGGCATCTTTTTTTTCTGAAAGGTGGGTCGGGTCCAGAGTGTAAATATGTTTTAACTATTTTGATGTACAACTTTTCGCCATTTTGATCTCTGTCTGTTTTGTCTGTTTAAATAACTTAATTGTGCTTTTCTATGTAATTTAATGTTTTTATCCATCCTGTCATTGGCGCTTGCGCTGTTGGATGTGGCTGAAATAAATAAAATATACGCGTCCACGCCAGTAGACGGCATTATGAAAGTGGGTCCAAAATGGTCACGGTTATTAGCTGATAAAAATCCTCTCCTCCACAAATTATTTTGGAAACAAAAAATTAATTTAATCTTTTTCATCATTGTGGCATAAATTTTAAACCAACCAAAACGATATTTCATGTTGACCCTGTATCTACCGCGTCATCATCACTCGCTTTGATCCGATCCCACACTCTCCTTTCAGTAACTTCGGTTCCTTTGAACTAAAACTGAAAAATGTAACCCTGTATTTAATAAATGGTTCCCGAAGGTCAGGTGTGATTTGTCATTTGTGACCCTTATTATGTTGACAATGTTCCCATTCTACACACCCCTTTGATCCTAAGAGCGTAAAGTATAAGACACCTGCTGTTGTATGCCTTTGATTGACTCTAACCTTGCCGGGATTGGCTTGGTGTATCAGGGGAGCATACACCAAGACGCGCCCTCACTCGCACGCCTCTCATCACCGCAAATTTACCCGACAGATGTTGTCGTATGCTTACCCACAGTGTCCCCGGCCCGTGTGTAAGTTATAATATAAAGAGCATGTGTCTTATCATGCTTTTTGATATTATTAAGGAGTTTTAAAACGGCATAGTTTTATTAATCTATACCAAACATGAACATGAGCCCGAATGGCAGTGGAGGTATTGTCGATTTTGACTATAGTAAACTAAACATTCAGAACCAACGATCTGTACAGCACTGTTGTGCTTCAATTTAGCAAGTGATAAAGTAGTGACGAAAAAAGTGTGTTATGGACAGATTTTACCGCACTTATTTAAACCAAAACAAGCAAAATCGTTTTCTTACCATAGTCCGTTTAGTTTTGATCGACTGTCGACCCCTCGTTGATCGTAATAAGACGAAATTTCCTTACGATACATCGCCAGATCCCTTGCAAATACAACTGTGAAGACGTTCGCCCGGCCCACATTCATGGGTTGTTTTAAACTATAGTTTAACGGCTCACTGGTCAGGATGATTAAAGTGTACCTGGCTAAGTTATGTTAAAATTACGTAATAAGTTCAGTATAAAGACCCTTTCAACATTGACTCGTGGTATGTCTCCTTCAGGTGAACTTTGGTTTACTGTTCACAGGTGTATTTTCGAATTTGAGTTGTGTTTAAAGGCAGTGGACACTATTGGTAATTACTCAAAATAATTATTAGCATAAAACCTTTCTTGGTGACAAGTAATAGGGAGAGGTTGATGGTATAAAACATTGTGAGAAACAGCACCCTCTGAAGTGCCATAGTTTCCGAGAAAGAAGTAATTTTCCACGAATTTGATTTTGAGACCTCAGATTTAGAACTTGAGGTCTCGAAATCAACCATCTAAACGCACTCACCTTCGTGTGACAAGGGTGTTTTTTTCTTTCATTCATATCTCGCAAGTTTGATTTGAGCTCAAATTTTCACAGGTTTGTTATTTTATGCTTATGTTGAGATACACCAACTATGAAGACTAGTCTTTGACAATTACCAATAGTGTCCACTGCCTTTAAATAAAACACCCATTTGTATGTGGCTACGTTCAAGAAGAATCGTCTTATTTGTATTTTATATTGTTTGAGTTTCCGATCCATTGGGCGGGATGGCTAAGAAGGCCATCCCGTCCATAACACATACAAGTTTAACGGTGAAAGTTTTAAATATATTGTGGTCGAAAAATTGCAAGACAAGGTAAAACATGAAGGTAGACTGGGGCCAAAGATTCCAGCACAAACTCGCAAGTTATTGTATTGTACCTCAGTGTTTCAGACTAGTGAGTTGTGCAGTACTTGATTATAGCATTCACACCCCGAAACCAGACTGAATCAGAACAAGCAGACATGCAGGCGACAGGGAGAAACACGTCTAGCATCAGACCACCATGGAGTGGAGAGGTTGATCAACACGCTTGGCAGTTAGCACCGGGCCAGACCATGAGCTCACTCAAACTTCTCTTGGTTCCCACCCTGTCGGAAATAGGTCCATTTCAACAAACTACGGCATTGGTAGCTCTCGTAGCACATCTAAATATCACAGCAAATTATCAAGTCATCCGTTGAGCGGTTTTAGACGCGTGGTGACAGGGTGAAGGAGCTATCAAGCCAGAACCAAACGGACCCAGTAATTTAAAGGATAATCCCCGAGTTCTCATGGTATCTCCCTATGGGAGTTTCTTTTAGGTCCTTAGGAGGGGGTCTTGATGTACGGATCAAGGTATCAAACTATGATTATACAAGGTATAGATGTCGACAGGCTAGAACTATGTGATTCATGTCCGTTTAAGATGAAACACAATTCAGCAACATCAACAACAGAGCAGTAGCAACAACAACAAAAAAGGAACAATTATGACGACGACGACGACAACAACAACAAAAGCAACAACAACAAGGAATAATACATGACGATGACGATGACGATGACGACGACGACGACAACAACAACAAAAGCAACAACAACAATATAAACAGTAAATGAGGAAGACGATGACGACGACGACAACAACGACGACGACAACATTAACAACAACAACAATTTCATCAACAAAACAACAACAACAACAACACGACAACCACCACAACAGTGGGGACATTAGCAACAGCATTAACAACAGCAATGACAAAGACGATGATGACAACTTTAAGCTTATAACCGCCAGTTAATCATCATGTCACTATATTAGGAGCGCAGTCATGGAATAAAATTGTATAAAACAAATTTCATTCTAGCTCATTGTATCCTATATTAGACTAAAACGTCTGGTAAATGATTTTTGCCGCAACAACAAACAAACTGAAAATCAAGTTGAGGGTTTGTGTCTGCCCGAGTATTTTATATTCTAAAATAAATACAGTGATTTCTCAAACATTACTGTGGTGTCCACTCTGTTTGTTTAAATTTGTAACATTTTGTTTCAGTAAAAGAAAGATTCATTCAATGCGATTTTTCCTAAATTTTAATTTGATTGAGTGATTTGAAGCGAAAGTGTCCCCTGCCACAAGCTTTGGTTATCTTTTTAAGGTTACTGCTACGGTGGGCTTTTATGTAGGTCACATGCTCTTCGAACTGTCTATGAGAGAATTGACATTTCCCAGCACGTGTGTGTACAATCGTAGTGTGAACTTGGCCATGAGGTGCTGCAGATATGTACACATGAAAGACTTAGTAGCCTGACTGGCGCGGGATACATACTGAGTACACAGAAATGTGAAATCAACGTTCATGGTTAGTCAACGCATTAAGCTAAGCATCTCATAGCCTTGCTATGTTTCATTGAGTTTGCATGCCGTAGATCCATAGTTGTATAGACCCCTTGGCGACTGTGTCGATGAGATGAAACTGGCTGCCCCTCATTGCAATAGGGCGGGTACTGTGTATCCTAACCCCTTACAGACTGATGACTGAATTCACCAGTCCACGTATAACTCTTGTGAATCCCCTTAAAACAATAACCTTACTCGTGTCAGCATCTCTTAAGTTATTGTTTCCTTCCATGAAATGTCACAAATTATTTCGATCTTAAGGAAATTACCGCAATACAACTAATGGTAAATTTGTTGCCTAAAGTTAATATATTCCTAAAACGTACTCTTCTTAGCTGCGGAACAATTTAAAACTGTAAGCATAATCACTAAAATACCCAATAAAAGCAGAGGAAAACAAACATGCACAAAAAAGGTCACCGAAGGCACTTGCAATTAAACGACTCCACTCGAGGAATTTCACTAGTTAGAACAATGGCATTTCTAGGCTTGCTTTCCTTCAATGTTAAAATCAAAAGTTGTTTGTTTAGGTTTATAAAACACGGTCAAGATCTCACACGCAATGTTGACTATGTCTGGCACAAATACTTCGCCAGCCCCGACCCATGACACCAAACATTGGTTCTGTTTAAGGGACTGACATGACATTACCATAAATTTAACTCAACCGTTTTGGTGCTGCCCGAAAAAAAAACTTTTTCGCAGTCACACTTGATGCTTTTTACACATTATCATCCATCAGCGGTACGTCAATAAAGATATACATGGACACATTACACAAGATTGCATCGAAACTGTGGCTGGGCAATATGGCCGCCATCAAAAACGTCGACATTGCTGACAGAAATACAGACCATTAAAATGGTTAAAGTTTACGGTGCGGAAAAGTAATACCCATAATGGTGAAAACTGACACCCGAACTGGCTAATGTAGCTACGTGTTTGTTTAATAACCTTTACTGCCGCTCAAAATTCCAATAGAATGGGACTGTTCTATATTTTGCAAAACGCATAGGAGTGACTATAGCTACAGATCATTAATAGACTTATTCCATTCTAAACAAGTTGACTCGGTCTTCTGGGATTGATAATTGACAACCCTCGCAACTTCCGTTGTCTCGTAATTCAAGAAAAGATGTGAAGATGAACACAACATTCGAGAATAACATAACACATTGATCTTGATAAAACAGAGAACGGGTAACATCATCGACTCTTTGCTTTATTTCGAAATCTGTCTTAAGTATGACTCTCTGCAAATCGTCATATCCGCTCAATGCATGGCATTAAGTCCTTTCTTACACAGTTTTAATTCAAGTGCAACTGAGACACAATAAAGCCATTTCATCTAGTGTCTCCATCGGATCTGCCATTAGCACACAATACCCCATAAGGACAAAAAGGTAAATGTGACCCCAGTCGCAACATGTGTGTATAGACCGTATTGAATATGACGTCACCAATCAACTGCCCTACAACATGGCGTCTGTGCGCGTTTGCGGGGGTGTGTGCGTGCATGTGCCGTAGAAATCAAACCGGGCTTCGTTAGTGTTTGCATTTGGACGTCTATACAGTTTGCCCTCTAAGATGGCGACTTTCAAGGCAACAAAGGGGTTATTCAATACGGTCTATTGATGCAAAATGGCCACGAAGAGCTCACTGCCAGAGGGTCAGCAAGCCATACAAACCAAAGGACAACATCATGAGTTCCATGATTGCACTGTTTCCATTAAGTGCATCCCAACTCCCACTCTCTGAGCCCGAGTGCAGCTCCCCCACCTTCCTTCATTAACACCCAGTCTACTCATTCTTCACACTCTTGTCAAAGCAATCTCTTTACGCAGGATATCCTCTGACGATCAAGTATAAATTGGGAGTTTTGTCTTTGGTTAACGCCTTCCAAAAACTGCCCAGGGCTTTTTGGCGTTATTCTCTTAAAAATATCAATCCCATCCGGTTCATAGGAGAGACCGTGCTATCGAAAACACGCGAGCTTTACACTTGTTTGTCTTAAGGCGGTTATCTTAAATGCTAACTTATTTTTTCCTCAAACTGATTTTAATTCAAGGAGGAACTTACACTTGGCTTGTTTATAGGAGAGGCCAAGCTAACGGTGTGTGAATAAAGCCGCATTAGTCTTGACACCCAGCCACTTATTTATATTTTTGTATTTGGGGGTTAAATGACACAGGTTAAACAAGTAAAAATAAGGATTGGTACTTGGAAGACGGCTGTAACAGTGAGACACATCCTTTATTCGTTTCTTATGTTTCAAAAAAAATCGAAGAAATCATCTTGGAGTAACATATATGTCAAAGAATAATGTTAAGAATAATAAGAATCAAATATTTTACAGTTCTCACTTTTATGCAGTTTAGAATTGGAACAATTACTTATCAGATACTTTTCCTGTACATTTATTCTTCAAACTCCTCACATCACATGCCCAGTCAATCAAGTGTTGACTTGAATTGTATCACTGCTTTCAACACTGAGAGACAGTTAACATTTGCACAGATGCCCTCTAAGCAAACCCAACCAGGCTTAATGTCTCTCATCAACTATACGTCTGACTGCAAAACATCTCAAGCAAACCCATCGGAGCCAATTCGTTACCACAAATACATCCCGGACTTCATGTACTTATTTAGAGATACACAAAGGTAAACAGAACACTAAGGGACCTTTGTGGATGCGATCATCTTTGACCTATCGGCTTAACGCAACATGGCGGCGTCTGCCACTCATGCGCAGTGTCGATGACCTTTAACCTTTCTAAAATCTGTTTGGTTGGTATGTAAAATGCAATGATCTTTATTCAAACTATACTTTGTAAGTCCATAACTAACTTCAGTTGCAAAGAATGTTTTAGAGGGTTATTGAAATGTGTGATGGTGACAGTAACCCGCTTCATACGAAGGCGATCTCCTATACTTCCGTCTCTCAAGTACCCGCCTTTGCCTTGGACGCTAAGCATAAAGCCAAGTTTGATTTACAAATAATGATACAAGTTAGTCATGGACTCTAACAATACTTATAGTTATTATTAAAGAGACGACCTAGTTTACGGCCTTTCGTTTCCATATCGAGAATCTGGGTCCAGGGGTAGGATTTCAAAAACCTAGCCTTAAGTTTTGTATAACTCCTAAAGAGTCATATGACTAGACTCACCCCGGGTGAGTGTAAGTTCTAGCGTGTTCATTTGCCTTTCCATGCCGTCTCTCTTTGACCAGGGATGCCCTGTTTCACACGTCCCTTCCAGTCTCACGCACGTTTGATGTGACAGACCCAACGAGTGGGGCAGTAGTCAGTTCCGGGCCGTCTAAACTCGTCAAACTCCACACGAAACACAAGGGTGTGACACAAAGAAATCAGCAAGGAGCATATCCCATGACTTCGCCCAAAATACTCCCAATCATAACCATTCATCTTGACGAGGATTAACTGTTGATTTGGTACTCATTGGTCTAATATAATTTAACTGATGTCATAAATTTCACAGGACACCTTAAAGGTGTACCTCATCACAATAATGATTTGTAGAACATACTTGGGGTCCAATAATCATATTCAAATTCAAATCACAATGAGTTGCATCGTACATGACGGAGCATATTAAGGTGATATGTGCCAATCAATACTGCGAATGGTGTTGTGCTTTAAATTCAAGTGTAGGTCATTTAAGTTCCTATCGGTGTAAGGACGTCCTATATTTCAACGTGTAAGGACGTCCTATATTTCAACGTGTAAGGACGTCCTATATTTCAACGCATGATGGCGCGGATATCTAGCCGTATCCCGTAGTTGTAGCCGCCAATTCGGACACGGTCATCCTCTCATCTCTTGCAATGGGGGACTTTCAGGGACTCTTGGTGGCAGCAGACTTGACAGGTAAATCCATTGTTATCGGTAATGTGCGCACGCTCAGAGCATGGTTAGTCTGCTGCCACCTAGCGTTACAAAGTCTCCCATTGGTCGTATCGCAAAAACCTTAACAACCTTATACCTGGTTTTGTGGAGTTGAAGAGTCTAAAAACACGATGCAATCTAATGACCCATACATCAGTGAAGTAGTTCAACTGGCAAAGTGTCCCCATGTACAGTCATATAAGCCCATAGCTCACGGGGTGTCTTCCAAGCTAGCCTGCAATTGGTTGTGAATACTTCAATGACAGGCCAATTGGTCTAGTTCTTCAGTGCAAGGTGTTAATCCTTACGCGATTTCTGTTGTGACAGAAAAAGACCAACCGTGGAAACTGCTGTCATGCGTCAGAACGGGGCCTGCCAGAATAACCTTGAATGGCCATATCAAGAGAGTTTTAAATAGTGACTTAGCAAAGGTATACACCCAAGGAAAGAGGTCATAATTTGGGTTTCTTATCAACGCTACATCCAACCAAATTGAGGCTTGATGTGCAGTGGTTTAGTCTTGACAACGGATATTTTGCCTGTAGCGTAGCTTGTGGCAACGATAGAAGCCTTTCTGGAACGAAGTAAAGAACAAGCATGGTGCTGCACGAACGCCACATTGTAATCCATAAACATGTGTTTGTTTTAATGTCCGATGTGTGTTTGTGTACCTGTTGGTATTCCCTGGTCTGTTTGATGTGGGTTTCGGTGTACTATTTTTGTCTTCTTATAATAATGTTTTTATCAATATTGTGTAATTTTTAATGTTATAATTGTTATATTTATATTCATATTAAAATTTATATTTATACATAGTTTTTAACGATTCCTGTAAGTGGCGGCTTTCCGCTGTTGGATGTCAATAAAAAAATAAAAAAATATTGCCCGTGGATTCAAGCTTATTTTTGGCAAAGAACTTGACCGGTAATTTAATGAAGATAGTAGTGACAAGTAGCCCGACTTGTTTGGTTCCCCGGTCGTCCGTGTAAAACTTGCGTTTTATTCGATTAAACAACCAAGCGACTAGCACGAGTCTAAGATCGTCTGGTGCATCATACGTGGTTGACTTTACGCTCAACTTCCCTATGAGGACTGGTAAAAACAGCTGATGAAATCAAGTGATGAGTCCTCGGTCACACAGACACGAGGACCGGCCAACTAGAGATGGTAGTCGTCTATATGATGACGTCATGTTCACCTGCCACATGGTCCAACCACAGTGACGTCATGTCATGCGATGAAGAACTCCAACTCTGTATACAAAACGTAAACAATTTTTAATGGCAACTGCACTCGGGTCAGAGGTTACTAAATTAAACCATGGAAGGCATTGGAGGTTATTGACCCTCAGTTATCAATACCCTCACAATGCAAACAATACAAGTACATGAGTTTTGAATTGTTCTTGACTACGTTGCAATGAGTGTGGCTGTATCGCTACTTACTTTACGATTTAACCGAGCGTTGCATGCCGAGATATGGCGCTCTTAGACCGTACACTAATTAACTTTCCATACATGAATAGTTCAGACAATTATATAATGCTGCCTCGGTTTATTTTAAGAAGTGGTAACCGGTTTATAGTTCGCATTATTCTACAAATCAGGTTGATCTGCAAATCAAAGTACTTTGTGTCAACGCCACGTCACCTACGTAAGTATGCCGTGACGCGTGACGCGCAGTCAACGCGAACCGTGATATGTGAGCATTCCACCCGTCAGCTTTATCGTGACCGCTCTCATGTCCATCGACACCGAGAGGTGTGACATGTTCACTGGTTCAGAACCAATCCACCATCGACCTTGCGTGAAGATTGAAGGGGAAATGATTTTCACAGGTTTTTGTCACGATTTTGGACAGTGCAATGGGGTCGAGGAGATTTCATCTTTATCACAACCCTTGACGATTTGAATGAAAAAATCTCCAAACTGTCATCCAATTTATACAATTAAAAAAATAAATTAGGCCTCTATCGTGTTAGTTTCAACCTTTAAATACAGGTGATGGTAGGTTTGAACAGGAGCCAGAGTGATCAGTTTAGTTGTACAGCTTAAAGGAACACGTTGCCTTGGATCGGTCGAGTTGGTCTTTGAAAAGCATTTGTAACCGTCTGTTATAAAATGCATATGATTAGAAAGGTGTTTTAAAAGTAGAATATAATGATCCACACAAGTATCACTCGAAACTGCACGGTTTTCCTTTTACTTTGCGAACTAACACGGTCGGCCATTTATGGGGGTCAAAAATTTGACTCCCATAAATGGCCGACCGTGTTTGTCAACGAGGTAAAAGGAAAACCACGCAATTTCGACTGATACTTGTGTGGATCATTATATTCTACTTTTAAAATATCTTTCTAATTATATGCATTTTATTACAAACGGTTACAGACGCTTTTCAAAGACCAACTCGACCGATCCAAGGCAACGTGTTCCTTTAAGTCGTCATTTGTATAGTTGTAGTTTGACAATTTTCTTCCTCTTCTGCTTTTGAAGAAAAATAAATGAGTGAAATCTAGAATCTCTTCTCGTTGCTGCGTCATTGCTGCGTCGTATCTTATCTCAATTCAGCCAATCAAAGTGGACTCATCAAAACACTAAAGAAAAGAACAATCATGTGTCACATTCCAAACGTCAGGCTCCTTAATTAACACTTGTCGTGTAATCAGCCCTATGACACTCTACTAAAAACCAACCAACCAGTTCTCCCTTCAGAGGCGTCTCTCAAGTTCAACTAGAATCAGAGCTGACAAAACTAACACTACATCGAGAAATCTGGATTGACATGGTTAATACACATGCCAGGAATACTTGACGAGCTTTGATTAAAGAGGAAAACAAGTCACATGATGTGTCACCAGACTATAGGCAGAGGGGATGAGGGAACTATGGCGTCAGTCACACCCCTAATATTCTAATTGTTCTTTCTACAATTGGAGTTTATTAAGTTATTAAGTTTCTCCTTAGACAATGTCATTTCAAGTAACGAACTTTGTTCGACACTAAACTAAGACGAGGTTTCTTTAAGATAAGATACGATATAATTTGCACTACAAACTTACTGGCTATGATTGTAGTGTGTTTGACTTCTAGGCCATGCTTCTGATTGTTTGCTGTGAATTATCAATTTCCCCAAATTATACTCAATTTCTACGACTTAATTGAGAACAGAATTCGATTTCACGGAGGTGATTGCGTGGCTAGAAACCACAACCACAAAAAAAGAACTCTACTTCAATACCAGCCGTTCATTCACACCCTCATTATTTCTCAACAGGTAATATCCTTTGCAGTGCAATTTTACAAACAACACCAATATTGGTTTTGATGGATATGACATTGGGGAAATGGTCACGACGGAGTAGATTAAGGTAAGGTGATTACAGTTGAGTGCAAGTAATGACGGACATAAATACCAAGCTTTTTTTCTTCATTTGTTTGTTTCGATTGCCTTGTAAATCGCTGAGGTCGCAAGGAGTTGGTTACAGTTCCAGATTCGATTTAAAACAAACGACTCCTGGAGGAATTACAATAAAGACGTTTGTAGTTGACCGCTTCAGATGACCTTTGACCTTTTAATAGTCATCTAAGACGGTGAGCTATAAGGCTGGGAGATTAAATAGTTGTCAAGGAAAGCAACTTAGATCAAACACCATATGAAATCCAATCAAGATTCTGGACCTCCAGAGAAGATCAAACTTAAAAAAAGAACATAAGCTGCTAGCGGTGGGAATTAAGAGTCATTGAAAGATAGAAGCACAATGGTACTTTAACAAAAGGTATCCGAAAACCAGAGGAAACATTAATAGAGTAACTGCATTTGTTATTAAGAAAACTGAAGAGATGTCTACTCAGCTCTGCGGGGGGTCGGGTTTACAACATAAACAGGTTATGATTTGACGAGAAAAATGTACACCAAGTATAATTCTTATGTTGTCGATGTATATAGACAGGTCATAGCCATTTGGATTCCAACGATCTCAAAATGCGTTTAATAGCCAGTCAATGAGGAGTTTACCGCCCTCTATTGACTCAACACTTCCTTTTCATCACACATAGTTTCCTTTGCCCTACTTGTTGTTAAAACAATACACATTATTCACCAAATTGTTATGACATGAACAGGTGCACCAAAGAGACTTAAATGGAGTCGGAAAATACCCACTATGCATCAAGGAAGCAGCAACTTTATTAATCAAACACGCTTTGTTTTCCTAATGCCTCATGACAATATTTTCTTGGCCGAAGTTTCACGCGACAGCAGTCATAACATTTCCCCTTCCTCCTACAACAAGAAGATTCAGACCCTCACGCAACACTACGTCACTGGATGGCTCACGCGTGACGAAGTGCGTGCAGCCATCTTGGTCGGGTTCATTGAATACACACCAATACAACACAAAAACTATATATTATTACAAAACCAAAAAGTATTTCTCATTCAAAGAAGGAACCAGACTACTTTTCACTCTCAGCTTCACAAACACAAACAGGTAGACGAAGAATCGAATACTACTATCTTGGTCGGGTTCCCTGAATACACAATAATAAAAAATAATATAAAAAAAGATAAAAATCTAAAATTGTCATTTAGGTCAGCTTCTGACCGGAGCAAAGTGTGACACAGACTCGATTACTTTGTGGTACTGAACTATTCTTAAACATTTCTTGAAGATAACGGTAAACAGAAGGCTAATTATGACGTCATTGAATGCACTAATCACTTGACTAGACTCTTCATTAAGTCCATTGACAGCAAGACCTTGCCAAGTGTCTTTCAAACTGTATGATTACACTACAGTTGATGACATTCAAAATTAGTTAAGAGATTTTGATGTTCATCTACTCTTCGTGGCACGTGGCTTTTGTCAAACGGCTCACTACACCAAACCATCCCCCGGATCTGATCAAAACTCACCCACAATTCAATTAAGGAAAACATGGTCCCTATCCGTCGATTTCAGACACTTCATGCGGACTTCTTTAATTAGCCAAGCGTGCCATCTCTCTCGATGTGGTTTGTAGCCGTGTTATGATTATTTGATTCACATAATGAAAAGGGGATGTAAAATCAAACCTTGTTGGGGTGCCTTCAATGAAGTTGATTAAGAAACTGGATCAGTGACATATTTTGGAGGAATTTGTGGTTATTGTGGGCAAGTTTGAAGGCCGTCGTGCTTTCGTGGGGAAACATTTCCCCTTCATCCCAATTAAACAATAACACACGCAGAAATACAAATGTTTGAAAGAAATAACACGATTAATCAATATGCATAATTGTGTTATCCTTTCATGATAAATACATGAATGACGAAGGTAAACTGTCCGACTACATCAACATTTTGTACAGTAAACCATTGGACGAGACAGCACAATTAACGCACCACAGTCCAACCAAGCCGCCGTGAATTTCTCTACATTTACCGGTGGCCGGACTGAGCCTGCCCGCTGCTCACTCGAAGGGCAAACACCCATGGAGTAAGTTACCACGAAGCCAAGAAGGAAATATCACTCCACCGTTACGTTTGGTGGAAGGTCGCCCTTCTCAGACGGGGTTGAGTCTAAGACAACGAGGGGCGAATTCCCAAGACGCTTGGAAGGAACACAAAGTTATCGAATTGCCCGTGGGTAGACAAGTCAAGCTTGGTGTCAGTCACTACACCATGGGTTCTACCTGTACTTTGCCTCCCCTGCTGAACGCTTTCTCCCTGAGGTAGCTTCAACTTTCACGGTCTTCACCAAGCTTTCAGTTCAATTTGATACACCCACTATTTTATCTTAAATATAATCAGTGCTTGGGGAATTGATTTCAATTTTATCTTCACTGTTGTAATGAAAGGGGAAATAAGTAAGGTCTCCGTTGCTTTCATATAATTCGTTTCTCTAATTGATAACTTTTCAAGAAACCAATCTTGGTCCATTTAAATTTCAAAGTGTTAAAAATATAACACACTGATATGTAGTGAGGTTTCACACTTAAAGGCAGTGGACACCTTTGGTTATTGTCAAAGGCCAGTCTTCTCACTTGTATTGCAAATTTGAACTCAATTAGTCGTCGAATTCGCGAGATAATGATAAGAAAAACACCCTTGTCACACGAAGTTGTGTGCTTTCAGATGCTTGATTTCGGGACCATAAAATCGTAATCTGAGGTCTCGAAATCAAATTCGTGGAAAGTTATTTCTTTCTCGAAAACTATGTTACTTCAGAGGGAGCCGTTTCTCACAATGTTTTATACTATCAACCTCTCCCCATTACTTGTTCCCAAGTAAGGTTTTATGCTAATAATTATATTGAATAATTACCAATAGTGTCCACTGCCTTTAATCTTTGAAATAAACAAACCGGTATGAAGTCATGTCCACACATCTGTAAGTATCAATAGCACGAGACCTGCCCATCCAGTCTGCCAACAACTCTATCCACAGCCCAAACCCAATTACTAGAAACAAATTGAGATATAAATCAACACAAATTATTCCTCACATTATCGAGGCTGTTCACCTTTCCATTTTATTTCATTTTAATTCACAAGAACTTTAATCAAAACCAGGTTGTCCTCGCAGTAATTTCAATTTGTGGCCGTTGGTTGGAACTATAAGTGTGGTGCTGGATGCCAAACTGGTATTCATTAATCGTCATATTTTTTTACGAGCTCCAGCAGGCCACAGAATTTAAACAAAACTGATTGAACAATTTGCGTACAGTTGAGCTACTGAGACTAAATCCCAGCGTAGGTTTGAGGATATTGAACAGGCAACCACCATGATGCCGCTCATGACCTTTGACCCCAAGCCACTAGCGCTACAACAGATTTTAAGTTTCAGATGTTGGCAAAATATAAAGAAGTTAAGGTTCATATTTGTATACTATCTCGAAGTTGACTTGTATGTGTGTGGTCGACATCTGATACAATTTATGATACGCAAGAGGGACGTCAACGAATCTTGTATTTACACAGACATCGGGGTTTGTGACATATCAAACATAGTTTCTTGAAGAAATAACTTTTGTTATTAAAAATCAAAATAGAGAGCTTAAAAAGAAACACAATCTAACCCATTAATGTGTCTAAAAGCCTACTGGAAAACGTAATATGTATATTAAAGACGCTGTTGCCATTTTTCGGCAGTTCTAAAGTAGTTAAAATTTAAGGCAACAATTCCACAGAAACAGAAACAAAATACCTATATATCCCATGTTAATCATGAATGAAAACTAAAAATACAAACATGTTTAATTGTTCCAGACAAGTACACAATGTGTTTTTGGACTTTTACTGTTGATTGGCAAATGGTAGGCAAAATATTTTCTTAACTTTTAGTGTTGAAAATTCTTATCAAGTTTCTGAATACCTCTGACATGAATTATCGGAAGTTAGAATCCGAATGAGAGGATAAGGTTGTTCAAATTGCAGAATTCACAAATGAAGTGTTTGATCAGCAACAAACAAGCAAATAATGTAATTTTAGAATGTTTAATGTATAGTATATAATGTGTATTTTTTATGAGCTAGGTCTGGGAGAGCACATCTTTTTTGATGACAGTTTTTGGACTTTTGCCCTTCCCTGGACGGCCTGTGCTTGTTTTTACTGTTTTGGTTTTTTTTTTGTCCGAAGAATTAAAAAAAAAAAAAAAATAATGAGATCATTACTGAGTGAGAAATAACAATGAGAGTCTTGTAGTGTATTTCACTACGGGAGTCAGCTATCAGTGGGAAGATTTGGTGATCAAAACAAGAGAAGAACCACGATCTTTCTGCAGTCTGTTTACTCTGCTGGGTTGATAGTGTCTCTTTTTATAACAACCTGCCATCACATACGATGACCTTAAGGCCCTGTGTAAACAAGAACCATCATGTGTGGCGCATATAACTTGGCCTAACCAGGACAATCTTTGAAGGCATGGACCATCGAGAAAGTGGGTTTGTGCTGAAAGCAAGGCGTTGATTCTAATGGACCATCCAATGCACTGACTGACAAGGTCTGCCCTGCACCAAAATCAACAAATTTCGTTGCTCTATTTACATATTGATATCAACAAAACATTATAGTGAAATCAATCACATAAGAGCTCACACTCAGTCTACATTAAAACGTATCTTTTACTAATATTGTTTGTTTTAGAAGACAATTATTTTTAACATTCCAGTCAAACAATGAGCCGCTCAAAAAAATACTATCAACTATATTAAAACACCAAGACGATCAAATGAAAAATCAACATCTACAGTACAGAACCGATCCTAGCATGCACAGGTACGGACGGGCTTTCCAATAGGACTAACGATATACCCAATGAGCTTGTTGTCAGTTTTGTCCAATTGTTTCTCCAATCACAACGAAATGTTGCAGTCGAATAAATTCTATACACCATTTATATGTCACACGTTGTTCATTAACTATGAATAAAATATGGGAAACATACACTGAAACATATTTTCTTTGGGAGGGGAACAATTAATTGTAAGTACAAAAGGGAGCATTTATTGGAGTCGTAATGTTTAAGTCAACATGCGCAATGATCATCTGCTCGCAGCGATGTTAGGCAAGAAAATAAGAACTTACTAAGATGAGCAAACAAAGCCACAATAAAATACAAATGACTTTTACTAGATTCAAGATGGCGACATGAATAAGCAAATAATACACCTGTTTTCATCTTTGATACATAAGCCTCATTTTCACTTGCCTTGAAATGACGGCTGAATATTTCCAAAGCACTAAAACTAAATAATGGTCACACGACTGCTCAAAGTATTCGGCACAGCTTGAAAAACACATATGGCAAGGACATGAGACACAGAAGTGAGGTTTTTAAGACGCGTCAAAAGACATGGAGTGCGTTTTATTCTTAGCTACACATACTGTATGCAAGACAGCAGTTTATGAGGTCATGATGACGTGACAAAGGATAGATTAATATGTCCTGCACCTGTTAATAGAAATTGATCAGAAGTTATGTCTTCTTTTGACCAGGGTCACCATTAAACAAAATAAGAAGTACAGATGGGTATGATACGAAATAAGATTCAACTAGACATCATCAATGAATGGATAACTCAATTTCCAATCGCGCTGTCACCATCTTGGTCATGTTCCCTGTTTCTATAACAGTAATGGATGTTAACATTCATTGCGCAAACATGGCACCAGACTATTATTTCGTCCAGCCTCAGTTTGGTTACAACGAGTTGGAATGGAGTAAAATCAAAGATGGCTACACAGCGATAAAGGTCTATATAGCTGAGTAATAGGATAGAAAGGGATTGGGTTTCGCGAGTGGAAAATTACGAGATTGAACGAACTATGTGGCCATGGTGAATTCTTCCTGAATACTGGAAAACAAGTTTTGTTTAATAGCCGATTGTCATCTCGAAGGAATCTTAAGTGTGACCATGAAATGACGGTGACAAATGGCATCAAAATAGTTTGGGATACGACTATTTGAAGGACAAAACCATTTATTGTCAATTCTCTTTGCGATCTGGACATCGTTTATCATCAAGGACGGACTGCATCATGTATCACATTGCAAGTCTCTTCTTTATGAATGTACAATCATTTCAGCAGATACAAGGCGAGATTAACGAAAACACACAGATTAAAGAGAAAACAATGATAATGATAATAGATGCAAGTCAAAGATTATGTGAAGAAATTGAAATCATAATGAAATGTTCTCTAAATTTGTGTATTAAAATAGCAAAGCGTAGAATGTGCATGAGACATTTGCGAAAGGTTTGACACGAAAATCTGGGACCAGGAAAACAACCTCAGTCTAAATATTGCCGACATGTGGCTGAATCAAATTGGACTTTAAGGCCAACCAAATGAAGTATACCTGTTATGTAGCTATACATGCATACCATGCATTCTATATCAGTCACGTAGGTGGACTGTATAAAGACGCATAACTGTCATATGACCCAAATATCTTGTCATTTTTAAGAGTATTTTCTTACAATCAGAACTAGTTTACGGATCATCTAAAATCAGTCAATTCTTGTTGAATTTGGGTCAATTATCACATTAAAAAATACGTTTCGTATCTATCAAAGACGAAAAAGCATTTTAAGATGGTAGCAAGGCCGGGACGGGTGAGATGAACTGAGGGTTTATTTTCGGTGTGAAAGAAGGATCAGCGTTTTTTTCATTTGCCTTAATTTGTTGAGAGCATTTTGTAATAATAGTTGAGAGCACTGTACCGCATGGGCACACATGATATGATTTCATATCAGGATACGAGAAAGCCAATGTGTTGAGTATTTTACTTTGAGTGAACATGTAACCTCAAGAACTAATACAATATTTCTCTATCTTAAAATGAACATGTAAACATCCACTTTGATTCTAGCCCAAAATTGAAGAAACTTTATATCATATGGTTGTTATTTCGTTTGTCTCAACGCTCAATGGTTTTTGCATCTAGGCCTAGTTGTTACCACACTATTATTCACTTCAGAAATTGGTTCATAGAACATATTAAAGAACGTAAGTGTTGACATAAACTCTATGTCCACAACTTAAAAAACCCCGATTCGATTCGTAATATCATGCATATCAAATCACTTGAAAAATAAACCCCCCAAAAAACAACAACAACGACAACAAAACAACAAGGGTAAAAGAGAACACGGTCTGAACTGATCTTCAAGATAATGTTTAATTTACAAGAGTTAATCAGATTTCGATGAGAATGAAGCATTGCTTAGAATGAATAAATGAATGCTTAGCCCAAAGGATTCTATACTCCGAGAATGGTCTCCAGTGACCCGTGACTCCATACCGTCTTACGCGCCATACACACGGCGCAGCCAACACCCCGCCCACGCTACCTCACTTACGGACTCTGAGACCCCGTACAGTTTCCCTTCATTCCTGACACGAAATTAGCATTGTTATTTCCCTCACCCTGACAATTTACAAGTTGAATCACCGGAAATTTATCGTCTTCTCTGAACCCGCGACCCTAAATTCCGACGGGAAGCATGGGGGAACGCGGCCACCGCAAAACAACACTCCTACACCGTCTAGGTAAATCAAACGCACTCGCTCTTTTAGCTTTCACAACCTTTGAACTCCATTTGTTTATATTTTTCCTCGAGAAACCCGTGGAAGTCAGAATTAGTCTTTACTGTGGGTTGTCAAATAATAGTGTTATGCGCGTAAACCACCCATTGCAGCAAAAAACAACCAAACTTGTAGAAGAAAAACAATGTTTACGTTAATAATTCAAGAAATACGATTTGAATTTTCAGCCACTTGTAATGGTCATTTTAATGATATGGCTGCATATTTTTTTTTTTTAATTCTACCTCGTTGGGAATTTGTTTATAAATATAAAACCAAATTGTGTAAAAAATACATTCACAGGACAACATCGGAAACATAAAGAGGAATTGAATAAATTAATGCCTTTTGATTGTTTTGTTTCGTCTAAATCAGAAAAATAAATCAAATCATCTCCAACTGAGCGTACATGTTCGAGTGAAGAGTATAATATTAAATGATTTTTGGTTCTTTGTTTTGAAATGCTAGTAGAGCTTTAGGAGAATTTATAGACGTTTTTTACTGAACTATTAACCAACTCCATCACATCACGACTATCTACAATATAGCGTTCAATCAAACCGATCCAATTAATCATGTGCATTCCTTGAATCTAATATAAATTCGAATGAAAAGTGAAACAAATGATTGTCTGTAAATTGGTTTGAGGGAAGTGAAATCCATCTATCTAATTGGTTTTGCATGGTTTCCCAAGACCGATGACCGGATGATAAAGATATGAGCCAGCTACAATGAAATCCAAGTCAAATCTATGCCTTTCATTCATATAGAAGGATTGTTTATACAATCTAGTATACTCCAATGTATCTTCACTGAGATTTCTTTATTTGTAGACCGTGTCTCGGCTGAAGAGGCACGGGCATTTCGCTCATCAACCTCGGCAGTGATGCTGTGAGTGTTTACGCTATGAAGTAGACTCTACAATTATACCACATTTACATCGGGTTAAAAATACCAAGCTCTGATATTGTAAATAAATAAAAAATGCCGCTTAGATCGCTAGATGGTTTATAATTGTTTGAATAATAAGGTACGGGGAAGGTCAAAGGTGAATTAAGAACCGTAAATTTAAAAAGAAGTCTCAAATTTCGTTATTATGGATGAAGATGCAAGTTATTTCGTTTCGTGTTTTAAAAAACAAAACCTTATACAAACAATTAAACATGTACAAATAAAGAACTAAAACAGTTTCACTTAAAACAGACACAAAAAACACGAGGAAAGTCTGGCTTGGAAATAACACATGGGCTAACCATAGAGCAAGGAATAACCCACCTTCAATAGAAGATAGAGGGAGTGTCTGTAGGGAGTGAAACTCTATACACTTTTTATAACCAATTGAAACTTGGGTCCTTTTCGATCAATCCACAGTCCAGACATTTCCAATGGCACCTGACCTTCCATTTTTACCCCCAAATCGTGGATTTATCACCCCATTTTCTTCCCCTTTTCACTTTGCAAGACCGGGTGTCAAGAATTATTACAAGCACATGTTTACGTGTCCTGGCCAGGGTCTTAAAGTGTACGAGGGGACCGTGTCTGAGGCCGTCAGCACACCGATGATAGTACGTAAATCACGGCTGAGGTATTCGCTCGACGTGGCCTGGTGGTTATAAGGTCGTAGAAAGCCACTCTCATGCTTCTGTATCCACAGGAACAGGGTTGACAAGTTGACTGGGGCCGAAGGGTGCGGTCAACGAAATCAAGGCATTTTACCGAGAAGAATGGTTTATTTAAAACTGGAATGTGATTTATTTGAATTATGATCAAGATTTGACCTTATTTGTCACTTTTCTCATAGGTTTGCCATTGTTCTCGTTACTGTACGAAATGACCTCAGCACACATATCTCAATATCCATGCACCAAAAAACTATTGGATGTTGGTAGCAGAACATTTTAAATTGGAAACTTTAAATAAATCTTAACGTAATTGTATAAAATAAAGACGCTTAACATTAATGTTTGCATGAGCCAACATTCATGTAGACCTATGTGGCTTTGTGTGTAATGAAACAAAGGGCAATGTCCTTGGATTTCGACCATCCGATTGGTTCAGTGCTAGTCTCTACACCTGTCTCCATCACTCATACATGACCACTGAGTCTATGAATAGCATATACATGTACATGACTACTGAGTCTAGGAACTGACCAATCCCTTGAAAGAAGACTAATCAGGGTCTAAGGTGTGACCTCCAGATACCTCGTTAAGAACAACTCTGGCGCTTTATCGATTTGTCAATGAAGGTGCAGATTTCTTTTACACAACTCATTCTTTACTAACGAAATTCTAAACACCACTATTTGGATGAAAACACCAAGACTTAATAACAATAACGACGTCTGTATCCACAAAAAAAAGTGCTCATGGCTGAGTCTATTGACAGCATACATGTACATGACTATACTGTACAATTTTGAATTGTACTTTTACATTTCTTTTTGAGCCCAGACATTGCTCTACTGCAAAACTTAATTAAATATAAAGACAAGCATGACGACGAGCGCTTTTATTATTTTCAATGTATCTCCCTTAAATAGATTATGAAATGACGGATCTTGGTTGACGAAATAAGCTTTCGTCAGCTGGCTCAGTTTTCTAGGGCAATAAGTCACGTGATCATCTTCTTGAGCCTCAGTAATACCAAAAGGACCTTCTTCAATTACTGGATTTGACCAGATTTGGGCTAAGCTACAATAACGAGATCTGTAATATTTCTATCTATACATGAGTTTCAACTCACAAGCATGATTTACATCATGTAAATAGCCTGGTAAACTAGTTTAGGCTGATTTAGGACTTGGTTTTTGATGAGGAAAATACTCAAAAAGCATTCGTCAAGTCTATGTAAGGCCATTTTATCTGTATTTTCATAAATCCATAGATTGCTAAAAACCAGGATCACTCTCCTTTGAAACGAAAGAATTATTTTTACTTATTCCATCTAGAATAAATCGAATAAAAACTGACTTTCAGTTTTAAATATTTGTTTCTGGGGTATCACAATTGAAGCACCGAGGGTTCCTTCACCTGTCTTTAGCTTGTTTAGAGAGCCACTGTTTTCTTCGTGGCCCCCGGGTTGATAGTTTTTATCAATAATTTTGCTGTAATGTTTAAACACCATTACCGAAATTTGGCAAGGCGGTATTTTGGGTACGTACTTGAAGTCATGGGATGCAAGTATGAAATTGAACGTAAAATAAACGTTTTAAAATAATTATTCACTTTATGCAGAACTTAAGTGTGACGTTACTCAAAGATTTGCATAAAGTGAATAATTATTTTAAAACGTTTATTTTTCGTTTGATTTCCTACTTGCACATCATGACTTCAAGTACGTACCCAAAATACCCCCTTGCCAAATTTCGCTAATGGTCAAATACTACAGCAAAGTTGTTAGTGAAAATTAGCTGAAAACATAGATCCATCCCCGGGGGCCACGAAGATCAAAGTGGCTCCCTAAAGAAGCTAAAGACAGGTGAAAAACACGAAAGACAATTGGTCCTAATTCAAATGGAAGTGTCGTGGCAGAGCGGTTAAGAGCACCGAGTTCAAACTCTGGTGTTTCTGATCAGCAGAGTGTGGGTTCGAATCCCCAGCCGTGACACTTGTGTCCTTAAGCAAGACACTTAACCATTGCTTCATCCATCGGATGGGACGTTAGGCCATTGGTCCCATGTGTTATATAAAAAAGAATGGGATCGACCCGGTGTTCCTGGTCCAATCAGCAGTAGTTGCGCCACAGCACCTTGTAACACATGGTATTATCAGAATTAGGTCTTATAATTCAAGCGTAGTCCCACATCTTGCAGGAAAAACTGTATGTTACAGCGCCAGGAGCGTCACTGGGTGACGGACACGTGCGCTATATAAGAAGCCATAATTATTATTATTAATTGACAAGCGAATGAATAATTATCTCTCAACTGCTTGACTTCCATAACTGACCATAACGATAACAATGAACTGAAAACGCAACGGTGTTCTTTCGATACAACAGAGTTTGATTGAACTGGGCCTGGCCACATGGTCATTTTGTTCTAAATTGCAGAGAGGAAAATATATTAGAATAGATTTCACATTATCATGTTTAAGAATGATGATGTGTTATCAAGATGTGAGAAGATTGCGAATGAATTACCGATAATAATAAAGATACATTGCGAAATTAATGCAGATAGAAATGTGATATGATTGCATTATCACAGTTAGGGAATGGGTTTGACTCCTTAAGCATGTTCGTTCGGTTGGTCTTCCTTGAAGAAGGCATGCTCTTTAGCGATTGTTTGTATAGGGAAGGAGATACTTCAAAGAAAGAGAAGATGACATATAAATAAAAGACAGATTTTATAATATCATTCGGGGAAACAGTTCGTGTGCCTCTTGTATTCATGCAGACATATCGCAAAGTATTTAGAACAATATTATGAACGATATTGGTGCAATTCTTTTCGCAGAGTGAATTGTTCTTAAGCCTAGTCATCTGAACACTCAGAGCTAAATAAAAAAGCACCACCTATAAATTTTTAATAACACAAGCTGAATATCTCGATTGTTTTATATAATTGTAAAAGGAAAATACGGCGAAAATGTTTTCTCCTTTCTATTTTTCCTTTGAGATATCTCCAAAGACAAATAACGTTTGTGTTTACTCTTAAAACATTTCAATTATTATTGTTTTTAGACCGATTTGAAGATCATTTGAACTGCAATAGAATCAATGTTTCAAATGTGGACTTCATTTTGTTATAATCACATCTAATTTTATTTCCTTCTCTCCAGATTTGCGTTAATCACTAAAATGCTTTTTCCCGATGAGAGAGAGACAACGTTGGATATATCTTTGATTACATCGCTGTCTTCAATAATCAAGCTACCATTCATATGTCATTTACATCATATTTCATCAATTAGAGTTTATACTTGAGGTATCAGTGTGATATTCAATCTATGCAGTCATGTACAAACCGGTTAAAGTTACTATCAATCTAAGCAGCGCTAAGCCTCACTCCATAATGCACAGGAATCTCGGCGAAGAACCAAGGTCCTCGGAAACCAATACCGGACTTTCACAAGCTATAAAATAACCCATATCTCAGAGATTTATACACATATTTGCAGAAAAGCTGTATCCCCAAAGCAACTCAAGATTGATTAAAACAGAAATCTTGAATTTCACTAACAACTCTTTTTACGATCTCAGAATGAATTACAGTTTGATATTTTTGCCTTTCGTGACGATGATTGTGTTTAGTTTTATTCGTACATTTGGTTAGAAGAAAAACATGTTTAGGTAATCCATGGAGGACGAATTAATCAGAATTATTTTGTCTTTGTATAGGATATCTCTCGGTTTTCTGGGCTGCAAATATGAGCATGTTTTAAACAAACCTGAGTTTACCGTTTTTATAACTGGTAAGATTTGTATTGCATTCTTATTCATGTCGTTAGATATCAAGTATAAGCTGACCATATATTGGTCGTGGTCCTCCTTATACAATGGTAATCGTGAATGAATTCGTTATGAATTATCACTTTGCAATGTGCATGGGTTGCTGACTATTTCATTCAAGTATTGATTTTGTTATATTTGATAAGCATGAGGGAAAGTAAGATGGTTGCACCATGACGACAACATTTTGTTTACATGATTACTCGAGAGACGGTACATGGCCATAAGGCAGTTCAACATATTGCTTGAAGAAATTTATTGGGAAATTATCTCAAAGGTAAAGCCATTGGACACTTTCGGAACAGAAACAAAATTAAAAGTTCACAGATTTACAAATAATTTACAGGGTTTACAGAAGGTAATGGTGAAAGACTTCTCTTGAAATATTATTCCATGAAATGCTTTACTTTTTGAGAAAACATTAGAACAATATCAATTCTCGATAGCGAGAATTACGGATTTGTTTAAACACATGTCATGACACGGCGAAACGTGCGGATACAAGGGTGGGTTTTCCCGTTATTTTCTCCCGACTCCGATGACCGATTGAGCCTAAATTTTCACAGGTTTGTTATTTTATATATAAGTTGTGATACACGAAGTGTGGGCCTTGGACAATACTGTTTACCGAAAGTGTCCAATGGCTTTAAGTGTGTTTAAGAAATAAAATGAGACAAAAAAGTTTCATTCAGAAGCAGCCCTGGAAGATAAGTGAAATAATTTGAAGTTTGAGAACGTGACCTCACGAGAGTCTGTACAACATGAATGTAGGCCTACTATCTTGTTTTGTTTCGAGAAAAAAATATACTCGGGAGAGATTTACAGTCAACCATGGCCTTGTCAGGGAAGCAGGTACAGAAATGACTTCATTTCTAAAGGTTTCGTAAATGTTTATATTTGTAACAAACATCACTAAATCCATTGGACAACCAGTGGCAATTTATAAGCCGATCTCTCTTTAGGAAAAAGCCGCCGATTTAGCTATGATTTAGTATCAGCAGATAAGGCCCGGATATGAACCTTGGAGAAAATTGAGATGAATTTATTGAACGAAATATTGAAGTGGGATGATGACAATGGTGCATTGTTCTGCTCCTTATTCTTTTTCTTGCTGATCGTAATAATTATGGTCATGATGTTATCCAACAATAATAAGTCGAACAAAATGACACATCCTTAAAGGCACTGGGCACTATTGGTAATTACTCAAAATAATTGTTAGCATAAAAAAATTACTTGGTAACGAGCAATGGAGAGCTGTTGGTAGTGTAAAACATTGTGAGAAACGGCTCCCTCTGAAGTAATGTAGTTTTTTGAGAAAGATGTAATTCCAAGTAAAGTGATTTCGAGACCTCAGCTGATGTCTCGAAATCAAGCATCTGAAAGCACACAAAGGTGTTTTTTCTTCCTTTATTCTCTCGCAACTCAAATTTTCACAGTTTTTTTATGCATATGTTGAGATACACAAAGTGAGAAGACTGGTCTTTGACAATTACCACACGAGTCCAGTGCATCTAAACTACAAAGTATTCCCCCAATGTTCTACTGCATATTATACAAAGGACAAGTTACAGTATCCAGTGCCCATGTGGCTTTGATATTCTACTAGACGGAAATGAGTTTCCGTGTAGTTGAATTGCCGATGTTCCTGCGTTTCACAGCTCGCAGATTAATGTCCGGTTAACAGGTCCTGCTCAATTAGGCACAGCACGAATTCCCTGACGGCTGTCCTAGGATGAGCACCAATAAAGACATAGGGCAAACACCTGTAGAAAGGACACTTCAAAGTTCGCATTTTCAAAGATTCGATAGAGGGGTGGTGTGCTCATATTCGGTACTTTCTGAAGACCAAGGACAAAACAAAAAAGGGGAAATAAAAGGACTCCATATGGACATTCTAAAGACTGGGGTGATCCACAGGACATTGTGTGTACAAAGTCTATGGGAAAATCTTAAGTACAGGGACAATGGAAAGAACAAAAGATGTCTCCAGAGGGATGCATATTTGAGAGTGTGTGTTTATGTGCGTCAAAGAGGGCGGCATTTGTTTTTATGGCGTTAATTACCGCAAAAGCAAAAACATTATTTACACTATTATTGAACAATGAAATTAATACTATAGAGAGTGGATAGTATGAATTATTTTCCTCAGTGGTCCGATGTTGCTTGAAGTTGAATGATGTACCGGTAGCCTATACTAAATGGCGAGTTTTGTGTGAACAATTATCGCAAGAGAACTTATAAAAAATTTTAAAAAACGTAGTACTTAGGAAGTTTTCATTTCAACCAGATGAAAAGGGCGAAAGAGCCACCAATCTCAAATTTCTCAACGTTTCGGACACCATCAGAACTTAGCCTATCCTACGCATAACTACTACTAAATAATCAGATGATTTCTCTGTGACCGCTCTATGCCCTTTGGTCACCATTTCACACAGTTTTCCTATAGTTGTCACCAACATCCAAACTGCCAACAGCCACAAGAAAATTAGGACTATGCCTACAAAAAGGATTAGCGAATAAAGTTTGGGGGAGGGGTTGCTAAATCTTCTCCGGAATGACCAAAAGCTGTTGTATGACTCAAGACATTGTATCATGACAAAATGACCGTGAAACTCCTTAAAGATACGGAAGAGTCTTCTCTTCTGATACACACCTATTAGATGCTCCAGTTAGCTTGAAAATATAGCAGGCATGATATTAAAAACGTCCTATATATAAAAGGAAGACGGTCATCGCTAGAGGCATAGGATGCGGTAAAGAACGAGTTCATTTACCTCCACACAAATGAGGCTATAAGAAGTTAGCTAAATATGTATAGTACACTGGCATTCGTTTTCACAGCTACTGCAGCGGCCTGGGACACCACGTTAACTAAGGAGCCACAGAGCACAATACATTTTTTAAGAGATTCCTCCATGGTATTATCTAAAAACTCTTTCGGCTGGTTTCTTTTTGTAACTCCTGCTTTTATATGGAAATTATGTCAAAGAATGTACATTTTCCCATAGTTTGACCAGTGTTGTATCTTGCCTGCCAAGAAATGCCATGGAATGTGCAAGTTGGCTCTTATGGTAGGCTGTTTTGCAGTGGGTTTGTCGAATGAGGTACATGTTTTAGTTTCTTTAGAAAATCTTAGACGTATTATGTGTTTTCCCCAAAACAAAATTTGTCACACAGTGGGCCTACGTAAATGTACAGCATAATATAGTTGAGAAAGACAAAATGCAAAAGTCCGGCTTTGGCCAGTCTCAAATAATTCAGTAAATCATAATTATTAAAAAGCCGTCTTCGGGAATAGAAACTGAAATATAACATGTTTAGTGAATAATATGTTCGTGTTAGACAAAATTTGCTATAAATGAGTAGTGTACTTCAGTGTGGTATGCAGGTCATCCTAGTTTAGGCACATCTAAAATTAACATAAACCTTTCAAATATTTCATCACCACAAGCAAATTAACCTACTTCAGTTTTAAACCGCATATCAAATTCACTTAAGTTGACCAGATACTGATAGAAAATAACAAGTAGTTTTAGAAGCCGGTTTTATGTTGTGTACAAATCTTCCCCCAGTGTGTTGTTACATCTAGCTGAGAGAGAAAGCACCAAAGTCACCTGCCGTAACAAATTACTGTTTCCCCGTACTATGAACAGCATGAGGCACCCCAGAAACACACAGGTGTGACATTTATTTACGAGTAGATTCTCGTTATTTAACTCTTAATACTTTCGAAAAGGTTTTCCAATAAATTCCCTAAAGTTATGTACTACTTCAAACTGAAAATAAAGCCCCAATTTTTTTTAGATCGCCCCCGCAAATGTGTAGATATGGCATGATATTAATGCAAACACAACAATTTTATGACAATATCTGATCTGTCTTTCCTTCGTTTTTCAATTTGAAAATAGATTTGTCGTCAGAAAGAGATTAAACCCCATGATGTCGTCATACCATCACTAACCCAATGACAAGGCAAAGGTACTTAAAGCACGAGAGCACGGCATCAATGACCGTGTTTATGAGAGTCTTGTCAACCGTAGCCTACCGACGAGCTGATGGTGAGAAACACGCTGCCTTCCCACTGGCCCCAACGAGTGTAAACCAATCCATCGTGTATTGTCCCTTCCGTACATTTCTCTCAGGTCGCATACCACTACATCATCGAGGCTGTAATAACCACACCAGAGAAACATGTACAGTTTGTTGTTAGGCCAGAAATTCCACCATTGTAAATTTGTGCCAATGCCATTTGGTGTCATTGGAGTTTTTGTCCAAACATTTTCAGATCAGTTTTACAAATTTCGATAAGTTTTCCTGTTCACATTATCACCTTAATGGGGTAGTATTATGATTATTGATGTATAATTAAACTTTATCAGTGACGTCATAGAAAAGTGGTGTCGTTTCTAAGGTTTTATATTAACCAATGTCAGCCAATTAGAAACTATATTTCTCTATTATTTTTATAGACAATGCGTTACATGATAAGTTGGTGGGTAGTTGGCAATTGTGCTCGTTATGCAGAGAGCTTTGAAGTGCCTTAGAGGTGAACTTGTCCCGTTTGTGTGATTTGTTGTATGTGCTGACAGATTGCCACCAACAAAAAAATGTCACATTTCGGGAAATCCTCAACAAGGTTAAAGGCTTGGAACAAGTGGGGCTGTTACCAAGACAATATGGATTTGTAGAGTAGACTACAACACACTGTACAACACGTAAAGGGTGACTGATGAGCTGGGTGGTATCAGACCTTGTCAAGTCCAGAACGTAAGAAAAAAGAATACAAGAAAACCAAATGGGCATAAAATGACCGCGAAGACTGTTCCGATGACAAATAAACAATCATCCACGAAGGCCTTGACCTTCCTTTGTCACATGTTCTTCGGTAAAAAAAAAAAGGAGATAAATTTAAACAAAAAAATATTTACGAAATCTTAATAATAATTCTTTGAGAAGCATCAGTTTAATGGCAGGTACTTCGGCAGAGATCGAATCCGACTCAGCCAACAGTGGACCTCAAGTAGAGGAGGAGTCAATCGACATTATGACAAATCTGTCTCCATAAACATTGCATGAAACTCGATCACCTTGTTTTTCCTGCACTTTTAGGCAGAATACCTTTACTTTACCAAACTAGTTTCAATTCAAGTGGTGAAAACCGTTCTCAGGAAGACCACGTCAAATTAGTCTGAGTCCGGGGACGTAACCAGACAGAGTGAATGTGTCTGGCCGTTCGATTGGTGTAGTGTCCGGTAGAAACAGGTGTTTAGGTGGTGGTGATACCAGTGTCTGGTTCCCGCCCCAAGGTCTCCAATGTATACCGATAGCATCAGCTGAGCACTATTAGTGGTTTGGCTCAACTCAACTTATCGACATCACACCAGACAAAGAAAAACAGTGACAGAAAATTGATGTTGAAATCGAGCATCACCACCTTCATTTGCCACGATTAGAGAGGAATATTGACTCTAAGAAAATACGAGATCAGTTTGGGGCAGTGTAATAGTTGTTTACAAACAAATACATAAGCTTTTTTCATTATAAATGAAAAGGGACAAAAGGGAACATAAAGAACTGCGCAAACTGCTTCCCAACCCTAAAATTGCCTAGTGGAACTGAATACCTCATTTTGAGAAAACAAAACCCAAATCCAAGACAGCAACAACAAAATGAACAAAAACAAAAACTACTGAATCAGCAAAACAATTTGAAATCTCGTCTTAACGAACATTCTGTCCAAGGAGCTATAAGAAAAGAGCTCCATGATCCGTCATAACCAAAGACTATTTCAATCAGTTAAGCACATTTGAACGGTGTGAGTCTTAATTACCTCATAAACGTTGGTAATTAAGACCTAATTTTGAAAGAATCAGCATCGAGATGACACTAATTGGGTTGAATTGATTTGGAACATTGTATACCCATATGTAGAGGTCTATGACCGAAGAGCGAGACATCCACATGCACTTTGAAGTTCATAAACCTCTAATTTGTTTCACTCAAAGCTGAATCCGCTAATTTATTATCCAGACGAGGATCATTGTAGGTGTTCGTTGGTCGCCGATTCGTTTGGGGCTTGATTTAGAGACATTATGGTCATCGGGCAGGTACATTGATAGGGGGGGGGGGATAAACCGACGGCACAGCCTACAAGTCATCTTACAAGAATTCAGATTTGCATTGGCCCGGAACGAATTGCATCGTAAAAAGACATGAATATGGAACCGTAGCGGTTGGGAACCGTTTAGTTGAGGTAACAACCCCGTCACTTGGGACTGTCCTTCCCGGCAAGAAAACAACAAATATAACCGATGGCATCTGTCGTTTGTAATGGGATCGTCA
The DNA here is from genome assembly GCF_032118995.1 of Asterias amurensis. Lineage (NCBI taxonomy): Eukaryota > Metazoa > Echinodermata > Asteroidea > Forcipulatida > Asteriidae > Asterias > Asterias amurensis. Next base: position 25,931,579 of record NC_092653.1, on the reverse strand, counting down.
ACAAGGGATTGTCTTGAGGGTACGGGCAAACCGAAAGACAGATCTCATGTAATTCATGACATCTGGAATGGATTGCACCTTCATCTAAAGTAGTAGTATCAACTGTCATAAACGTGTAAAAACTATTTTGTCATTGTGTTATATAACGCTACCGGCATAATAGCAAATGTGTGAGCAATAAAACCTTATCAAGTTTGATTATTTTGAAAATTGCAGTCAGTTCAACTGAAAATTTTATTTTGCCTTTCTCTCAGAGGTCAGATAAGGTGTGACCTCTTTCTTGACCAATACAGTTAAAATCATTCATAATTTGTTATTAATAAATCAATATTATCAATTATCGACTTCCAGTTCAATTTTATGACTGACCTTTCCTAAAGACTAATCTGAAATTTCTCATTTCCATTTTCTTCACGAATGTCACACCATCTTTTGAATCTGCGAGCGTTTGATTTCCTCAATATTAAGTTGACAACTTGTCATTTCCTGAGTGAAGTCCAGAGAGACTTTCGTGCGTGTAAGACATCCAAACCCCACTGTGACCATGCTGTGACCAACCACTAACCACGGTGGGTCTAGGCTACCCCCCTCTATGGGAGTTCTTTCACCCTACCCCGACCCCCTTTACCCTCGCTTCGTCCGCTCTTGGCGCGCCATGTTTCGGATTGGCGTCATAACTGAAGAGTAACCCTAACCCTGAGTGTCCAAAATGGTGAATAGTACAAGCACCTTGTGGTTGATCCCTTAGGAGTGGGGGTAAAGACAAAACGGATAGGTTGGAGGAAGACGATAATAAGATTATTGGTTCTGATTGTGTCTCAGGAAATGTCTTGAAGAAAGTGATGGACATAAAGCCATACATGATCGTGATGAAAGAGACTTTAAGATATGTGTGTCCGGCCAGTATACGCGTTAAGATGAGATGGTGTACTGCACTTACTACATGAACCAACAACGACTTGGTGAAAAATAGGAAACACGGACAATTACAAAGATGTCAACTGTGTCATTTGAGACATCCAATCCCTGGCACATTCAAATGACCACAGTTTGTCATTTCAATGTCCAGGTGAGGTGACTCAAATGACAACACTCGCTACTTAAATCACACATTCATTAAAAAGTACGAAAATCACTGAATGAAAGCAATCATGTTTGGTCATACATTGGTAAATGTTGTGATCTCTTGTGGCAACGTATTGCATTGGTAGCAGTTGAACGGAGATAACATTTATACAAAAAGTATTTGTATCAAAATAATTCGTCAAACCATGGTCAAACATTGCCCCAAAATACTTTCCAAGGGAGTTCACGAATGGGAAAATTGTAATTTACAATCACCAGTAATTAATTTGTTCTTGGAAGTTTGTCTGGACAGGGTGTAGTTCCTGATCCATCAGATATATAAGGACAGAATCAGTCCTTGTAAGTGATTAAGACGGGATTGCATTCGTGTAACGTGTTAATCAATGGGGTCGATTGTTTACTCCCTTGTGTGTACACGCACTAAGTGAGGCTTCAAAAACCTAAGTAGTTATTACCGTTCAATAATATGTACACGAGCAATTCATTAAGACCAACTCGTCTAACCTAAGAAAAACTGACATCTCTAATCAGTAGTTGTCTTGTTACATTGACCATGCGTTTCCGACCCTGTTGCTTACTGGTGAGACCTGACAGCAGCCAGGGGTATACGAACAAACTTGCCACAAACCATTTTTCTGCTGACTTGATGGATGACTATCATGTTGAACATGACAAGAGGGTAAAAAGCAGGACATTCGTCAAAGTATTATTCTTAGGTTTTCTTCTTGTTTGGTTTGGTTTGGAGGCATGTGACTGTCTCACTCTATGCTCAGGCCAACAGGCTGTACGAAACTCACTTTGGAAACTTAATTTTGAAGAAAGATGAAACTTCATTGAAGAAAGATAAACCAAAAAAGACAAGACAAAATTGAAATAATAAACACAGTAAATGCCTACATAGTTATCGTTGGTAGTTTTTGATTAAGGTAACGAATGGTGGCGACCTATATATCTATTTGCATATTTCAACCATTTCACTACACCTTCTGATTTTGGTATGGGGGGGGGCTAGGCCTAGGGGGGGGTTACCTATTTTACGTCTTATCGGAATGCTGCATAGTGAAGTTTTATTTCAAGCATCTGAGGTCAAAATGGAATGAACTTTCGATATGATATAGAAGCTGCCCCCATAACATTTTCATTATTACCCATGACATCATTATTTTAATGGGATTTGGATTAAACAATCGAATATCCAAAAATCATATCTTGTTAACGTTCATGACTATTCTTAATCAACAAACTACTGTCGTCACTAAGATGGACAAGGTACTCGAACATTGCTGTTCAATAGCACTGTGATCCGACTCCACGTTGTGACTAAACTAAAATCTGCAGTTCGAAAATTAACGAAATCCCTCCAAGTAGGAGATTTTTAAAAGTGGTCAAACCCTCAAACGAAGCTTATTGAACTAGACTTTAATTACCAGAAGTATTGATTCTATTCTTAAAGACAGTGGACACTATAAGTAATTGTTAAAGACCAATCTACTCACTTGGTGTATCTCAACATATGCACAACATAACAAACCTGTGAACATTTGAACTCAATTCGTCGTTGAAGATGCGAGAGAATAATGGAAGAAAAAACACCCCTGTGGCATAAGTTGTGTGCTTCCAGATGCTTGAATTCGAGACCTCAGCTGAAGTCTCGAATTCAATTCAAATATTTTGTGAGAAATGACTTCTTTCTCAAAATCTGCGTTACTTCACAGAGGGAGCCGTTTCTCACAATGTTTTTAAAACTATCAACCTCTCCCCATTCTTCTTTACTAAGTATGGTTTTATGCTAATAATGATTTTGAATAATTACCAAAAGTGTACAGTGCCTTTAAGGATGGAGGTAGACTCCCATGCTTTAAGAGTGGTTTATAAATTTGAGATGGTGTCAACTTCTGTACTACACGAGAACAACAACTGACTAGCAGCAAGATCTGAACTGGGTTCGTAGATGACCTTCGACACTTGTACCATTGCCTCCTCAATTTGACCTTTGACCCTATTGCCACTTGTAATCATAGATGCAGTTAAGTACAATTAATCATTAGTCTGGTGGCCGTGTGCTTGACAACCATGGCCATTATGGGAAAGACGTATGTGGGAACCTGCAAGCAGACATGAGGTGTTTTGTTCAACTACACCCTTTGCAGAACTGAACTGTTTACAACATCCAAAATTTAGTTTGTCTTTCAAAACCTACGAATTACAAATCGTCATGGACTTATTGAATATATCGAAATCATAAAGTCAATGTTTAATAATTGATTTTTATTAATTTGCTTAATTAGTTAGAGACATACTTTGCAAATTAATAGATAAGGCCCTAGGTTACAAGTTTCACAATAATTACATCAGTAACCGTAAAACACAATATTGTCCATGTTTTTGGGAGATCTGTTTCAATGACGAGTCTGAGTCGAAGAACTGAGAGTCTAAAAACCCAACAAAAGACCTTTATTAGTAATATCTGATAATAAAACCCTAGAATAATGTGCCTTTCGCTGTAACACATAGGCTGAAGAGAAAATGTTGACAAAATCTAAGTTTAGATGGGATAAAAACACTCAATGGGTAAACCCACGTAGTCGGGGGGGGGGGGTACTGAAGACTAAACAAAAAATACAAGGTTTCTAGTCCGAAGCGGATTAAAAAAAAAAAAAAAACATGCAGGGAAGAAACTACAACCTGAATGCCCCAATTTAAAAAAAAAGTAAACTATTAAAGGAACACGTTGCCTTGGATCGGTCGAGTTGGTCTCTGAAAAGCGTTTAATCGTTTGTTATAAAATGCATATGGTTAGAAAGATGATTTAAAACGATTTATGTTAGTCGACGAAGTAAACGGAAGACCACGCATTTCGAGTGATACTTGTGTGGATCATTATATTCTACATTTTAAAATATCTTTCTAATCATATGCATTTTATAACAAAAGGTTACAAACGCTTTTCATAGACCAACTCGACCGATCCAAGGCAACGTGTTCCTTTAAGATCGTGATGTTTGTTCATAGATTTCGTTTCAGAAACAATGTCTTTTGAGAGATACGTAATTTATACCACGTGACTAATTATTCAACTGATTTCTTTCGAATTATGTGATGACTAAATAGACTGATTCCTCGCTACCATAAATTGGCAGCAATATAAGAATCAGCTGTTACTAATAAGAGTTAAATCAAACATTTTGACAAACGGGTAAGTATTCTAAATGTTTTCTCAAAACTTTATGAATGATAGGCCTTATGAGTTTTTGTTTTCTTCAGGAAATATTTAAAAAAAAACATAGCATAACAATTTACATAGACTGAACTGGTAAAATCAACAACTTTTGTTTTTACCATACTTGTAAACAAATGGGGGATTCTGCTTTGAAGCTTCGAAACAGGGTTGAACCAAGGACCAATCCATACCTTTTTAAAGGTCATGGGTCATTTACCACATGTGTTTCCATGGAAATAATGTCAAACTATGGCAAGTGACGTCATTATTTCATTCTCGGTAAATTGGGACAAAATTAAGTTTTACATTCATTCTTTCATTGTATTATTACCGAACTCGTAACCTATGATAAATACCACAACATTGATAAACCAACTCAGTCTGCATTGTCATGATACATTTCAAAATGAATATTTCATTTATTGTCTGACTTTAAAAAAAAAAATTATAAATGATATTCGACCGAGCGGTTTACAACGAAATTTATAAGAACAAGGAGTTATATCGCAATTTATTAAGCACAATCTGGTTCTGTCATAAAGGTAAATACTATATAATGTTGCAGTTTCGCATCATTAATATCAAACGCGTATATTCAGATCTAACCACTTGAATATGACTCGTTGTGAGCAAAACAAAATGGCTTCGATTTCTAATTCACATGACCTTTGACCTCTACTAGCGGTTTCAGTCTGCAGAGATAACCCAACCATAGACCCGACCGTCTCTTATTCCTGATGTGAAAAACAGTACCAACCGTCCAGACTTACCTCTGAAAACCCCAATACCTGGATCGGTTTGCGGGTCTAGCGATCGGGACTAGAGGGAACAATCGCTCCATGTCGACCGGTAGACTGTTCGACGAGAGACCCCGTTGTTTGTATCAATGCCAGGCGTGCCTTTAACAAGATGGAGATTGAGTGGCAAAGCTAAATGATTCACATGGGGTATGTACATTGACTTCCAACTTCATGTCTGAGCTCATTCTGCATCACTCTCGCAACAGCTTTACTAGAAGTGTGGTAAAGGTCTTTCTATCAAGTACGAATCTTTCTGGTCTTTTCCTTGTATGTTTGTTCGGCTAGAAGGATGGAGGATTTGGCACGTTCACACGGCGATCTCATATTGAAATACACCTCCGGAGCCTGGAAAGGTTTGTACGGACGCGGGAATTTGTCAATCAGCGCGTTAGGGTAGAGGGGATAGGTCGAACCGTAGAGATCCTACCAACAAACAGCAAAAAACATCCATCCCGTGGCAACGAGTCATTCATAAAAACAAATATTTGTTTGTCTTGTACTTATACACAATCCTGGTGAGAAAGTTTTCCTATCATCTGAAACAATTCTAACTCTTCTTTTCTTGCAGAGCTATGAAAGTTAAGTAACTTAAGTCAAATGTCTACGAATCAGTCAGTTTCATAAATTGAAAGCAAATTGATGATTGTAATTGTTTAGAATACATTCCAAACAATCATTATCGTCTTAATGTTAAAGCAAAAGTTACCGTCTGAATTGGCACAGCTAAGTAATTCTTAAATTAGTTATAAGGGAGGTCAATAAATTACAAAATATAAATGTTTATTTTCTCTGAATTTAATCATTTTTCACAACTTACCCTAGCAAGCCAATCTGCGTCACTACATCACTTGATTACAAAGTGGTATAAGTAGAGCTAGCTACATCCAATACCAACAACTCGAACACTCCACCGAAAACAACTTTTGTTCTTCCCTCAAAAAGGCATAACATATATAGGTTCCTCGAGGGGCATAACATACCCAAATCATGGATTACAAAACCCAACTGTCTTTGACTGAAAGTCTCAAATGTTTTAAGATTCAATCCTTGTATGTTTGTATTCCTTCTGCTTATCACTTGTCGTGACTTAGAAAAAGAAGTTGGCAAGCAAGGAGGTGGTGAAATCTTGAATGGGTTAAAACTCAATTAATGCGAAGGTGCAACTGCTGCGACTGATTGAGGATGAGTTAAGTGTTTTGATAAGGACACTGAGCTGAAATCAGATACAACCACATTCCAGTACTTTATGGTCACTCTTCATTCCACATGTGGTCTTTACTTAACACACTTATTTCCCTAATTACGTCATAGTGAGGGAACTATAAGCCACACACTTAATATGTAAACACCTGCAATCGGAGACCTCATTATATTATTGTCCCTCTTTGTTTTTATAACTAACTGTTTGGCAACAGCTCTCATTGGTTTGTACATACTTTCTAGCTAGAGGACCTTCACACAACTGGCCCATTGCCCATTTTGCTGTAGGTTGCCGGTTTGAATGTGTAGGCCCTATCTATACTGAAACGCACCTAATAAGGTAGAAAGTGATATCGACTTAGCATTATTTCCAGCCAGCCACATAGGCCTTATACTATTCAAGTTTTACAGGAGCACCATTGGATAGAGTTTTATGCTATAGATCTCTCTGCCTACACATTACAACTCTCATAAGTTCTTCCATGCACTTCTAGACATTATATCAAGGAAGAACTTTGTCCAGGTCATGTAAGGTATATCAGAGACACTAACTTAAGATATAGGCCCTATACCGAGTGCCTGTATCATTCATGATTTAAAGACTCATTGTTTACAAAGATTCACCCCTTTGATTAAACGCAACCACGCCCTTGCGCCAAAACAGGATGAGAGGCCATTTTGTATTTCCAGTGATCACATTACACTCTGAAAAACACTCGAAACAGTTGATGTGTTGTATTTGTTGTCAATCTATCAACACTATGTAATTGGGATATGTGTCCCGTGATCGTAACTATCTCGACGGGCTAGTCTTGTTGTGTAGTAACATTGGTTTTCCAGGGTTTTATAGAATGTGATAATATGGGTGACATCGTTAGCTTCCAATCATTAAAGATCCTATCATTTCAATTCAGTAAGAAACATGTACAGCATTATGACATGCTTTCATTAACATGGATGCGGCTAATATCTGGACAAAGCTATCCAAAACCATAACACCATGGTTTAACACCCAAAATATGCATAATGTACAACAAAACATAAGTTTGTTCAATTATCAAAAGAAAGATGTCAGAGCAGTACGTAACGTTTTGTTTTATTGTACAGCAGTATATAGGCATAATATGTCATTGTTAGACTTGTCTACCCGTCGTCTAATAAAAACAAGTTCAAATGTCGAACGAGAAGACCAAAGTAACTTACAAAAGCAATAGATCCACCATTTTTTAAGTTTTTTTATATTAATATTAATACCACATCACAGTTACCAAGTAATTAATTTTTATTTTTTAGGATTTTTTTTTAAATGTAAGGCCTTTATGTACTTATTATTTCGTACGGTGTGTCACCTTTTTCGTGGGGGGGGGGGGGGTCGTTTCATAACATTTCAATATTTTATTAGAAAATAATTAAGGAAACTTGTATTTGTCATTGGTATGGGGTAAGGTGACCTGATGTCCAGGTATAGTGTTAAGCAGTGCACTTTTATGTAGTCATATGGGAACGTGTTTGAGAGACACTCACGTCCGCGAGCTGTCTCTCCCGTTCAGACGGTCCTACTTCCTTCATTTTCAAGACAGACTTCAACAACCCTTAACTGTCAACTTTATACGTCTTGCGCCCGCCTCGTCATAACACGGCAACGGACCAGGCTATTATTCTGATATTGAAATTTTACTGATGAAATGTCACCGGTTCGTCATGAGCTCATTAGCATTAATTTTAATATTGTTGACGTGGTTAAGTCGACGGTAGCCAATGATTTAAGAGCTAGGTAGGGGGACAATGAGAGATTTAAGTGGTAAAGCTGCCACTCACTTTAGCTTTGATGTATTTTTCGCGCCAATGGCGGGCCTGTAGCCAGCCCCTATCACTAATGTCCACAGCCTAAGGGCCAGCCCCTTTTCTAAATGACCGACTCTACACTATATCATGACTAGTCTCCTTTACTACGAATTGTTTTGGTTCTTCTTGGATCAGTGTACACTGATCATCTACTGTGAACAACCTCAACTCTTGTTAGATTGTCAGCGTTTCAAACCTTATCAAGCTTTACTGGGCCGTGTATGTGACTGTGATACACAAAATTAGTGTACCACTGTGTACTTAACACGCCACTGATTCCACACGCCAACTGTAGGGATAGAGAGTAGACTTGGATGCCGACATCGCACGGACGTTGCCCCAGCACCACCGGTTGTGTCTCTGTTGACCCGACGGGCCAGCGGTCTGCAACGGTACCCCACATTGACTCCAGCGAATGGTGTAAATTTACTTAATGATTGTCACTGCTCTGTAAATCTCTTCAAAAAAGCCTTCTTGAATAGAGTCTTGCGTGGGAATCAAAGAGGAAAATCGACTTAATTCGGCCGTCCCTTGACATCGTTGACAGTCGTTGCATCTTCAAGATCAGCTATACTTGCTATAAGAACAAACACAAAGCAGCAACTTATAAAAGGAGAGATTGGGTTTACCAGGGAGGCGGTAGTTACCCTTAATTTGAGTCTTTTTGGCTATGGATTTGAATCAAACGGACCAAAATCCACTGTCACCCAGAGCTAACCGATTCAGCATAGCATCACTGATTTCTCCAGAGGATCGCGGTGCGGCCGAGGAGGCCTTAGCGGCAGTGAACGGGACAAGTTGTACCGGCGTCTCGCTACAGAACACGGCCAACGGCTTGCTGGCAGACGCGCTGGGTGATACGGCAGGAGATTGGGGAGTACGCTACACATCTGATCTTCATACCATGGAAGGTTTGTTATTCAATACCAAATACATATAAATATTGACATTGTGGATCTGTCTTGCAGTATTTTAATTCCATCTCAAGTAAACATATTTACTACTCATTGAGTTGTCCTTGTTAAAGCACACATTAGACAAATAACATTCTAGTCACCTCCCGTTAAAACGTTCCACAAATAATTGTTTAGATATTTTATAAAAATTTGATATGATATTTAATAATTAGGCAGGCACATCTTGATTTGTGAATGTAGTTAATGAAATCTATTGACTTATATAACATGGATATAGAATTTTACCTCCATGCTTGTACGATTTGCGAACAATGACAAAGATACTTTGAATATAACTCAATGTGGCCATGATGGCGTCGAAGTCACTTTCTCGTTTTAGGAACATCCACTTGTTCGTTATTCTGAAAATGTTTCATAAATCAATTAATATACTCCTTTACGATGACAACAAATTGTTTTGTTTTGGCATGTTTCTAATTGCATTATTGATTTACAGAAACAAACCTGTTTTCTGTAGATTTGTTTGACATTTCTTTGTAGTTATTTCGTACTGTTGGTGTTGTTGCTTTGATCGTGACAACTAACTATTTGTATGTACTTATAACTGTCAAATTAAACTGAAATTATGTTGGCTTAGACGGAATTGTACGTTGACATTTTTCCTCTGACCCAGTAAGACACATTGTGTAATTACTTTGGCCAGCCTACCTATCCTTCACTAATTAGCAACAATCCTAAATCAGGCCTCAGCATTTTGTTATGGATCTAGATCTATAGAGAGTAACAGGTTCCTTTAGACTCGTTGAAGTGTTGGTTTAATGACCAGCAATCCGCCTAATGTTTGGATAAGTTGAATAAAATTGAAAAAGAATCGAGCAGAATTGCATTATAACCAAACGAGGATTTGAAACAAATCGTGGAAAACCACGTTTTTTAATTTCTAAAGATAGGCCTACTTTTTAAAGATAAATTTTTCATTTCAAATTGTCTATTCCTACCTCCATTATTATCCAACATGAACAAAGTGCAGATACAACCCCCTGTTTAAAGACAGTAGACACTATTGGTAAATGTCAAAGACCAGTTTCTCACTTGCTGTATCTCAACATATGCATAAAATAACAAACCTGTGAAAATTTGAGCTCGATTGGTCGTCGGAGTTGCGAGAAAACTATGAAAGAAAAAAACACCCTTGTCACACGAAGTTGTGTGCTTTCAGATGCTGGATTTCGAGACCTCAAATTCTAAACTTGAGGTCTGAAAATCAAATTCGTGGAAAATTACTTCTTTCTCGAATACTACTCCACTTCAGAGGGAGCCGTTTTATACTACCAACCTCTCCCCATTACTCGTTACCAAGTAAGGTTTTTTGCTAATAATTATTTTGAGTAATTACCAATAGTTTCCACTGCCTTTAAAGATGAGCAAACGCGCAACGGGAATTTTGAAATAATTATGATTTACGATTTGAAAACAAAACCTATAACAACTAGATTACGTGATTTGTTTAAAAGACTATTCCTTCAATATTCTGAGTGTATTTTAAACTTATTTTTTTTTCACATTTTAAGTTCATTTTTTTTTTCTCTAAAATATTGCTACCAAACAGAAACCCTGTATGGGAACCTTTCACTGCCTTTATAAACAAACTACAAAAATAACATTGTTTGTTTGGGGAGGTGATCGAATGCAGGAGAGACTTCTGAAATGTGTATCGTAGGTCAACAATCATGACTTAAATGCTGATCCTCAAATCAAAGATTCTGACTATTTCTCCTTTTCACTGTTATTAGTCTGAATTTCACAATTAAATGCATGCATAGTTTTAGTTGTCTGAAGGCTTGTCTCTCCTTGTCTCTCCTTGCATTACATTCATTGAAACTTCTCACCAGCAAATTTTAATTATGTGTAAATACTGTCAAAGATGCCTTCTTGACAACCCTTTCCTCGTCTAGAATATTATGACATAATAATTATTAATATACAGGGATTCTACAAAGAAAATGGAGGTTTTTTAATTTGTACATTTGCACGACGAAAGGTTTAGGGAAGGGGTGAAAAGGGTTGACTGTAAAACAAACGGCAGATTTTCCTATACTGACTCATAGGTATTGAGTGATGGTTTGTACATGCTCTTTAAAGGGAATGTAAACCTTCACACGTTTTATACAAGTGAAAATGCAATTAAGAAACACCCGAACATTCCCAGTCAAAGAAGTCTTAACAGCTATTTTTAATGAGCTGTGACATCTACAATTTGCCTCTGTGAGACTTGGTTAGTCATATCGGTAATCAGTATTCAATCTTTCAGTTGGTCTTTTTCTTTCCGGTGTCCCTTTATGTGTAACATTGTTTAAAGACAGTGGACACTATTGGTAATTGTCAAAGACCAGTCTTCTCACTTGGTGTAACTAAACATATGCATAAAATAACAAACCTGTGAAAATTTTAGCTCAATTGGTCGTCGAAGTTGCGAGATATGAATGAAATAAAAAAAAACACCCTTGTCACACGAAGTTGTGTGCTTTCAGATGCTCGATTTTGAGACCTCAAATTCTAAACTTGAGGTCTCGAAATCAAATTTGCAGAAAATTACATCTTTCTTGAAAACTACGTCACTTCAGAGGGAGCCGTTTCTCACAATGTTTTATACTATCAACCTCTCCCCATTACTCGACACCAAGTCAGGTTTTATGCTAATAATTATTTTGAGTAATTACCAATAGTGTCCACTGCCTTTAAAGGCAGTGGACACTAGGTACTCATAATATTACCTGCCTTTAAAGGCAGTGGACACTAGGTACTCATAATATTACTTGGTAACGAGTAATGGAGAGATGTTGAATGATAGTATAAAACGTTGTGAGAAATGGCTCCCTCTGAAGTAACGTAGTTTTCAAGAAAGAAATAATTATCCACGAATTTGATTTCTAGACCTCATGATAAGATTTTTATGTCTCGAAATCAAGCATCCGAAAGCACACAACTTCGTGCGACAAGGGTGGTTTTTCTTTCATTATTATCTCGAAACATCGACGACCAATTGAGCTCAAATTTTCTCAGGTGTGTTGTTTTATGCACATGTTGAGATACACCAAGTGAGAAGACTGATGTATGGCAATTACAATAGTGTCCAGTGTCTTTAAAGACAAATAAGACAAGAGTCAAGAGCATCTTAAAACATCCGAGTAAACAGTGTTACGCGTAATAAATATGTTATTACTAATTAAAGTTTTTATAATTTTGTGGTTTAATTTTAGCGATAATAATCATATCTGCAATTTGTAAATGATGAGGAATATGTTTTTCAATCTAGAAGAACGGTGACTATTGAAGCACTTCGAGAAAAAACAAAGACTTTGTATAGAGTTTGTAACTTTTGAAAGCCCAACTTAAAACTCTCCACTCACTTGTTCAGTCTTTGGAAAAATTAACTGTTATACCACTGACCAATACGCATGCAATAAGTGCATATAACCTATAACCAGGCTCCTCTATTTTCTTGTATACCCGCCCCTTCCCTCAAATATGAGTCAATTACTATTTTTAACCGAGAGCCGTTTGTCCCAAATGCAGACAGAAATAACCAAATTGTGCTTGGGACACTGACCAAAACTTCGAAACCAGCTACTTTAGGTTAGCACCTATGTTTACATACAAAAAGAGAATAATATTTGAAATAGAGAACAGTACTGGATGTTTTCTTTTTCAAATTAAAAAAGTTGGTTTCAACCTTTGCATACAACAGAGCTTTGTGAAGCACATTTCCATCGAGAAAAGCCCCGTAAAGAGCCAAACCAATGGAACTATATAACTACAACATATCTGATACAAATAAGTTTCAAGAGATTTTTTGAACAATGTCAAAGAGTTACATTTTCTGATGCGTACTGGGAGGTTGTTTCATATTCGGGGAGCATCAAAGGAGAAACATTTAACTATCATTTATGCGTGACTTATATTAATTTAAAAAAAATCAAAACAGTACAATCCGAAGAGCAGTGGATGACCAGTAAGCCTCACTTTTTGTTTCACAGATTTACCTCTGTGTCTCCTCTTTATGAATTTATTTTATTTAGTTATTGATGAGCCGCCAATTACAGGAAATGATAATAGTATACAAATGTTCATAAGTGACGGCATTTGCATGATAAGTGACGTCACTTTCATAATGAATGTCGTCATTTAGATACGTTACAATCGAATGCATTTTTTATTAAAGTTTTAATCGAATCAACATTTTTAAGGAATTGAATTGAAGTAGACAACAAATATATATTGAAATCAGCCTTCATTACGTTATCCATCCCACTCCTACTAATTATTATGTGGTGTTGTTTTGGCCAAGTACTTTGGTTGGGATAGACCTTTTAGGTGAAATCTTTCTCTCGTCCAGACTACACACAGACCTGTCCACAATGATTTCTCCTTACAATGTTGAGTATCACCATCCGGGGAGGATCCTTATCACCTCGTTCTCACGCTAAGGACCCCACTGCGGGTATATGAGAACACTTGTATCTGTATTGCACACAGAGCAAGCCCAAACTGAATAACCATGTAAAATACAAAGGAGGAAATTAGTCAAGACAATGTCACAGTGTTACATTTTTAGTTTGTTTTATCTGGAGCGTTCCTGATTCACACGTGACAGGCCGTATATCTTAGAAATGATGACATACAGTTTCAAATAAAACTCGGCAATGGAACCAGAACAATTAGGATCGATCGAGGATAAAATGTTAGAGCCACTTTACATTTTAGTATTGAAAACTAAGCCAATGTGGTATCCTCAAACCAAAAATCATGTCCAGTGTCATTAGCACTTATTGTGTATATAGGCCTAGTTGACCAAATAATACTTTCTTAAGGTTTGTATCCGCAGTTCAAACATGGAGGTCCGCCTGCATATCAGTTTGTAAAGCCCCTTTCACATGAGAGCAGTTTAGCAAGTGTCCCTTGCTAAATTGTAGCATGTTTGTAAAATATTTACAAAATGTATACCTCGTGTGAAAAGACAAAAATCTATTTCTTCTGTCCAAGTTCTCTTGCAAAATCTTTTCAAACATTGCTACATTTTACAACCATGTTAAAATTAAGCAAGGGACCCCAGTTAAATTGCTGTCATGTGAATAGCACATACGCAACCAACCTACAACATCAAGATTAATATATCCCTTTAAAAGAATGACGTATAGGAAGGGTGCCCAGTACCATGGATTAAAATGTTCTGTATACGTTATTCATTAGTAACGCTAATTATGCGTGACCATTGATTGTCATCATACAATGTGTCGTGTGTTGATATGTTGATATTTATAGATGCTCAAGAACATCCTGAAAGTAGGCAGGCAATGAGGACCTGATTAATTACCCATCTATTATTGTGAAGTTCACCTGATAGGCAAAACAATCAACTCATCACCACGGGATAGCATTCCAAATGATGGCCACATCAACTATGATGTTTATATATTACTGGCAAAAAGTGACGGCATTCAAATGAACAGCTTGCTCTAATATTGAAACTATTGTACTATTGCCAGTTACCAACTTAAGGTTATTCCTAGGAAACTCGTCCCAACTCGAGATCAGAAATCCAACACAGGTCTCATACTTAACGGAGGCAACGAAGGCGATGCTTCCATGCCCCTGGTCAGTGCCTTGTTGCCCTTGGAATATTCCCGTAGAAGTTTACTATTTACTCATAGGGTGCCCTTTACCAAGGATCAAATGCAAGGGTGCCCTTGCCCTTTAAAAACGAAACAGACGGGTTTGTATCACACTCATGTAACCATGCCATCGAACCATAGAGTAAAGACAGATCGAACTAAGCATGGATCTTCAATAAAATAAGCAATCTCTGTAAAGGCGCATTCCTTGGTTTAGGGGGTGGCTCTTAAGGCCTTATGGGGTCAAAGGTTGAGGTCAGCAGGCTTCAAAGAGAAGAACTTTGGTCCTGTGGTTTATACATGGAGAACCTCCCTCCATGGTTTATCCACCATTCCTCCATAGGCTATCGAAAAGGTAATTATCCAAACTGTGATTGGGTGATACTCAAAGCCCACAACGAAATAGAGGTTTAAGATAAATACTAATATAAATAATAATAAAAATACTAAGTGTTGATGTAATTTTAATTAACTTTCAATCAGATGTGGACTCTAATGAGATATTGTTCTAAGTTAAATTTTCACTATTAATAATGAATAATTCCGTTTTCCGTTACATCTTAGGTATGCTAATTGAAATTGAATTCAATTAGATTGAAATATTTCATTGAAAGTGATTACAAATAGATCAAACCATGTTCCTCTAGTATCCAAGTCGAACTAAGAAGCATCTTCCAATCTCCCTTTCTCATGCTTCAAGTCTAAGAAACACCCCTTCTCATCCTTTTTGGATACTGCACAGTCTTCCCCTCTCGGTCTCATCTCAGTTTTTGAGACATCCCACGATTCCCATGCTCTCATCTTCCTCTTCTGATCATCTCACTATCTTCCTCTCGCATCATGGCATCTCTAGTATAGTGCCATATCTTAGTTCCCGAGACATCCCACAATCCCCTTCTCTCATCTTCCTCTTTTCTGGGCATCTCACTATCTTTCTCTCGCATCATAGCATCTCTAGTCTAGTGCCATATCTTAGTTCCCGAGACATCCCACAATTCCCCTTCTCTCATCTTCCTCTTCTGATCATCTTACTATCTATTTGTCGCATCATGGCACCTCGAGTCTAGTACCATCTATATTTATGTGAACTTCTAATTTGTTGGATAATTGCGAGTTGGGGACATAAATCACGTCCCTGTCAATGTCTGTCATCCCGGGTTTGTATCTATGTAATAATAGCTCCACCTTCAACTGCTCGATCAGTAGAACGAAACAAAAATATACAGAGATCAGTAACGCTGTGTTGAGTGCAGAGCTTACTGATTGAGAAGGTTTAACGTAAGATTGATATTCACAAATTCATGCATTGCTTCGTAATAACAATTCAGTGTCATAAAGAAGAACAAAACAAAGTGCTTCTAAAAAGATCTTACACGACGTAAACATTGTAAAAATGCATAAAGAATTGTATTTTGTTACGGGTTTTTTCTCCATCAGTTTAAATCACGTTAATAATCAATGTAATATTTTATGTACAATCATTTTACAGTTATATTCACTGCTGAGACCACTCTTCAATGTATCGGAAGTTTTCTATTTGTGATAATCACTTATTGTATTTTATATCAAACTAAAACAGTATGCTTTTGTAATATTTCATGTTCAATCATTTATTATTTACACTGCTGAGGCCACCCTAAAGCAAATTTCAATGTATTGGAAGTTTTCTATTTGTGACAATCACTTACTGTAAATGTATATTTAATCAAACTAAAGAGTGTGTTTTTGTGTTTGACCTATAGTTTCAGCTAAAAGCACGTCAGATTACGACGAGGGGTGCAACAACACACGGTCCTCCAGTCCTCAGATCATAAGTGATCAATGTAAAGATAACATTGATCCAATGACAAAGATCTCAGGGTCCTCTTCAGATACATCTTCTATGAATGGAGACAGAGACAGAATCAGGAGCAGTGATGGAGATGTTGGTGAAGATGTTGAAGATGGACAGCTTGCTAAAAGGAGGAGGTTAGATGAGAAACCAATGAGTGCTAAAGTCGTGACTGTAGAGGTACGACTGGAAATGAAAGCATTATGGGATGAATTTCATTCACTTGGAACTGAGATGATTGTCACCAAGGCAGGCAGGTTAGTCACTTTCAAATCTCTTCCACATCATATCGCACAAATATAATTTCATATAACATGATGCTTAAAGTCATTGGCAATTTCGGTACAGAAAAAAAAATAACAGTTCACAGATTTACAAAAAAATTACAGGGTTTACAGAAGGTAATGGTGAAAGACTTCTCTTGAAATATTATTCCATGAAATGCTTTACTTTTTGAAAAAACATTAAAACAATATCAATTCTCGATAGCGAGAACTGCGGATTTATTTTAAACACATGTCATGAAACGTTCGGAAACCAAGGGTGGGTTTTTCCGTCATTTTCTCCCGACTCCGATGACCGATTGAGCCTAAATTTTCACAGGTTTGTTATTTTATATATAAGTTGTGATACACGAAGTGTGGGACTTGGACAATACTGCTTACCGAAAGTGTCCAATGGTTTTAGCACTGTTTCTAAATGAACCAGCCTGGGCTTTGTTTGGTTGATTAGGATAAAAGGCAAGGTAATTTTCATATAACTTGATTAAGATTGGAAAACAACGATATTCATATAATTTAATCGGACACGAAAAAAGAAAGGATCTGAGACTATTAAACGACGATAATGAGCGATGACGTAACATTCCTTGCTCTATGGTTTGAATGTGTTTGTTGACGTATACTTTAGGTCACCTCACCATAACGGCCCAATATCATAGAGAAGTACAAGGTTACCAGCCAAAATACCATGTAACATGTGTAACCAATGACTGGTATCCTGCTTTATTGCTGGTTAGCAGAAAATGTTGAACTATGAAATTGGGTCCAGTGTTTTGATGGCATTCTGAACAATGAAAGGCATCCTTGGTAATGATGGCATTGATAACACTCATCTAAGCAAATAATCACAAGATGTTCAACACAAGAAGAAATATATTTTTAAGATGGTGTTTTGGACACAAGAGAGAAATGCATTTCGTCTCTCTATAGAGGTGTATCATGCTGTCTTCATTTTGGTCATGTTTCTTCTATCAAATAACAATGATGAATAGGAACCAGACTATTTTGTTCTTCCAGCCTCGGTTTGGTTACATTGATATCAATGGGAGAAATGTAAGATGGCTGCACCATCATGATAAAGGTCTATGGCGTGGCACACACAGACAGTTAATCTCCGTACATCACTAACGTTGTACATGAATTCCATACAGTCACGTCAATCATGTATTTTGAACACTACCCATCACACTGAATATCCTGCCCTCAACATTACATCAACCATTCCCTGCTACGTTTCAGGATATAACAATCACTTTAAAGGCAGTGGACACTATTGGTAATTACTCAAAATAATTATTGGCATAAAACCTTTCTTGGTGACGAGTAATGGGAAGAGGTTGCTAGTATAAAACATTGTGAGAAACGGCTCCCTCTGAAGTGCCATAGTTTTCGAGAAAGAAGTAATTTTCAACGAATTTGATTTCAAGACCTTAGATTTAGAACTTAAGGTCTCAAAATCAACCATCTAAACGCACACAACTTCATGTGACAAGGGTGTTTTTTCTTTCATTATTATCTCGCAACTTCAATGACCGATTGAGCTCAAATTTTCACAGGTTTGTAATTTTATGCATATGTTGAAATACACCAACTGTGAAGACTGGTCTTTGACAATTACCAATAGTGTCCAGGTTCTTTAAGATATTTCAGTGTCTATACATTCCGTCTGTTAGTTAACTATATACCCCCTCCCTGTTCTTCTCTCCAACAATCTTGTAAGGGATTTCCAAATTTCCTGAAGACTATGACGTGTACCTAGA
Organism: Asterias amurensis; assembly: GCF_032118995.1. Taxonomy (NCBI): domain Eukaryota; kingdom Metazoa; phylum Echinodermata; class Asteroidea; order Forcipulatida; family Asteriidae; genus Asterias; species Asterias amurensis. Next base: position 25,912,967 of record NC_092653.1, on the reverse strand, counting down.
GGCTTTTCCATATTTTCCTGCACACTAAGTCCTCGTAACACGCTGTTATATAAAGTAGGTTGCTTGATTAAACGATAATTCACAATGTAAACCCACTGGCTTATAACAGGGTACATCTGGGCTAGGCTGTGCAACAGTTGTGTTGAATTGTGTCATGGGCCGCGGGCAATACTGATGTGACTGGGTCGGTTAGGTGAGGGGAGGGGGGGGGGGCTGATGAGAAGCACATACTCACCGCTATATTCATGTAAACTGACAGTAACCTTTGACCTTGTTTGTTATTATAATTCATTACTAATGAACTTGTTTTAAATCATTGTGGAGTGTTCTAACATTTCATAGACCTAAAGTTGTCTTCAAACTATAATTTAAACTTTAGGAAGAGCATTGAGGTAGTTCTTAATCCATGGGCAAAGTTTGAAACTCAAGCTGGAAATTTTCTTTATTTTAAAATAAGTTAGTCTTGGGTTGAGGAGGTTTGTAATAAGAGATTGACAAATAGTGGAAATGTGATTTGGAATGGTAGAGGATTATTAATTAATACGAGGAAAGAAGTAGAATATTGGTGGTTAAACCTACTCACATGGCGTCGGCGTGTTTGTTTGTTAAACATTTAAAGCAAACACTAATAATTAACACAGTTTTTGAAAAAAAAAGAAAAATAATGTAATCGCATAAAACAATGTTCAGACGAATGCTTAGTCATGGTTTAGATCGGGTTTGGAAGTCAATGGGCCGTCAATGTTCGTCATGCATCGGTCTGTATCTCATGCAGAACAGCCAGTTATTTTTATTCTTTACTTTCCTTGTTTAGCCAATGACATCATGAAAATAATATGAGCAAACATTTATCGGCAAGGAAGGCTGGTTTCCACAAGAGACGTACTTGTTTTAAACTTGTTTTTTAATATCACACTAAAAAAAAATATAAAAAGGTATAGCGACACACATAAAGCCATAACTGTTTCAATGTTAAGTGGAGTAAACGCCTTGAAAACAAGGCCTTGGTGAAAAGAACGAAGAAAAAAACCCACATACAGAATGTTTTCCATCAGAAAAATCGTCCCATTTTCTCGATTGGTAATATCAAAATACATTACATACAGTTATCCCATGGGTCGGCTGGAATATTTATGGCGTACTTGATCAACAGCTATGCCGAGAAATTAGTAAATTCTTCCCGGTGATTGCAGTGCTGTGCTTGCTCTGCTGCCGAGGTTCTTCGGTGTTCTGGCATAGTATGTGTATAGGGACTAGGGATTGGAATGTACTAATCAACTTGAACCCTAATGATTTGTGGATATTAATTGTCATCTAGAGTTGAAATGCTGCACCTGACTTCATTCTAAGGTTTACATCTTACTGTTCATGTTCTTAGCAGAAACGTAAATGGGGTTATTCATGGTACCGACAGGTGGGTTTTATGGGCTTTTACTCATTACTTACACTATAGAGAAAGGACCATAGACACAAACAAGGGTTGCTGCGTTTGATTGTGTGTATTTGTTTTCAACTTGGATAAGTCCATTGAAAGAACTTATACTCAACAAGCGGTGTTTTAAGACGTGTGAGAAACAGCTAATCTGATGAAAAAAGTCGTATCATATCAAAAAGTAACCGAGATTTTCAACTAACTTAGGCCCTATAGTTTACAGTTAATTACAATTTAATTTCCCATTTTTGTTTTGGGAAAGACAATTAGGCCTACTACTTTGTCATTTGCAAACCTAGAAATCAAGAAGTAACTTGAAAACATTTTTAAACAAACAGAGACGAGTCTTATAATGTAACTCCACTTGAGGAAGAAAGAATTGTCTGCTTTAATTACTGTGTATATCCTACAAAATTCACACATCCTCATAGCACTCAGTCGGGCATTTGATTGTTTTGTTACAAAGTTTTGTAATTCATGTTCTTCTATGTCATGTTTTATAACATGCACTCCTATAAATTGAAATCTGGTTGACTTAAACTGTCCAAAACCATCAAAAAGTAAGCATCCTTGCATAATTTCTGAGATTGAAGGGGGGGTGGTTGATCAGTGCTGAGGTATCTAGGATGATAAACTCTCATCATTATTGAGAAAGAAGAGAAGTGGATTACATTTTCTCCTCACACCCACGTTCTGTCTCATCTAACACCTCATGCAATCCTACTGAAGTAACGAGGAATCTTAGCGGGTAATCCATCTTAGTAACGCGGTGCCAGCAGAGTGAGGGCTCCGCGTAGCTCCCAGCTCCCAGCTCCCGTAACCAATAAATATTCCTGTCCAATACTGACTACTGAAAAACAAAACTGTTTCCTTGTAAAAAAAGACGATTGTGATGGATTTACGTTGGATATCTGTTTACTGATTTATCTTTGAACATTCTGAACGAAAATGTTATAATGAAGAAATTTTGAAAGTGATTGGTGAATGGATGTTGTGAATGAAGGTTGATTGGGCCGACTGGATGAAGAAAACTGTCAAATATGGATATTTAGAATACCAGAAAACCAATACACGCCAATGTCACATACAACAACAACAACAACAACAATAACAACAACAACAACAATAACAACAACAACAACAACAACAGCAACAAACACTTGAAACTGTTTTTAATTTGCACGATTATGTAAGAGAACTATTTCTAGATTGAAATCTCTAACCAAAGACATAATTTTAATAGGAACAAATTCAGGTTTGTTAAATCTTTTGTCAATAATTTGGTTCGGCACAACCTCGTTCTTCAGGAAGTTTGAGTTCTTACAAGAATCTTAAAAAACACTCAGTTCAAACAATTTCCTTTCTTGCTACAGATGTTGACTAAAATCACAAGTGTCGTAAATAGTTAGCGCTGAGAGTGTTACAAATTATTTACTGCATGTTGGATCAAGAGGGATTATCGGGATAAGAGAGAACATGTTATGGGATCAGTGGACAATTTGGTTTATAGGAAGGGATTATCTGATGATTTATGGGGGTTATCTGATGTAGCAGAGACTGAGCCAAGAAGGGGTGGGGGCAGGGGTCGTTAATGGTGAAGTTGCGTAATGCTACAGCTGGCTAGACACAAACCCTGACTTGAGAGTGTTTTATAGTATTAGCAGTCTCCTGTTTTCATGAGATACTGTTTATTCTCACATTGAATCATGGCTGGACTGGGAGATGTCCCGAATTGTGTGTGATTCAAGACACAATTCCAGGGCGGGTTTGACCAACGCAAAGATAACTCTCAAAAATGACTCATTCGTCAAAAATCCTCTGTTTGATCTGATCACCCTACCTCCATGGTTTCATTAAAATATAATGTTATGACAATCGCTTCAGACAATGAATGGGCATTATTCAATTAATAATTTCACTACAACCTTGTTAAAACAAATGAGTCAAAACTGATTGAACAATTAAAACACCTTCATTCGATTTTTTTTTTTTTTTTTTTTTTTACAACTGTGTAAAACAAAGACATACAAGCCTACAATATCTTAGGTGGGATACATTAAAATGATTGACATAACTTGTCAACTTGCAAGGTTTATCTCTTATAATTTGTCCACAATGACACAAACTCATACCAAATGTCATTGAACGTGTCTTCATTGTTAGAGAAAATTCATCTGGGTTTGGCGCTCCAACTGAATTATTTGCTTTAATTCAACAAATGCACATGACAAGAAATAAATAACCAATCCTGCGGACTTGACTTTCGGATGGAACTTGTGTTTATTGAGACATTTCAAGGGGCCGTAAAAATCTTCTGGCACTTAATTAATTGTTGAAGGGTCCGTGACGGGGGCATGCACTCACAGACTCTTCTTAACTCCAAGGTCCTCATTAGATGAAGGGTAGATGTTTAGAAATATCATCTTCCTTTATGACGTCACCAGTACTTGATGACAGCTAAATTCCAGTTGTTGGAAACTTGGGTTGTTACTTCTATAAGGATGCTGCATGAGGGGTTTTAGCCAGAAAAAAACGGTTTGTCTGAATCGATCGGCAAAAAAAAAGAACAAAGAAATAATAAAAAATTGTCTGACATCAAGAAGCGGTTTTTGAAATTGATATCTGATGGAGATTAATAATAAATGAGAAATCTTTTGACATTCAGCCACAATAACGTATGTAAATAAAGAGTTATTCATGATCACTGACTGACTAGCTGATATTGTTATTATGAACTGGAAGCCTTAGCTAGCATATGCATACAGGACCTTGACACGTATAAGTTTGTGTATCACTCGTTATTGACCTTTAAGTAAACAGGTGTTTACTCAAACATGTTTTGGCACAATTTATATCCATCGTACCCCATATTGCGGATATTGCGTTATGACTGATTACTCAAATTAGTATTTATGCTAGACCTATGTCGATTCAATTCAATTCATTTCTTCCGTCAGGATCAGTATGTAATTAACTCGGTTCATGATAAGCCTATCGATATGTAACACATAAAGATAACAACACTTAAAGCATACATGTATAACTAACAGATACCGAAGACGATCAGATCATACTGATCGAAACGTGGAGTTGAAACCAACGTTTTTTTTTCAGAACCACCCCTAGTCGATTAGAGATAGTCATTACACGCATTACATGGTGTTACCGCAAACCTTCCCATCATAACAAATACATCTTGAAAAAGTGGGTAAAAGACAAATTTAAAAAAAATACCAAGATAAAGGATGAGCCCTCGGCACAGAGTTTTCTACAGACGGTATAACATATTGCAGATATAATTTGATAATTGTTTGATCTAGACTGCAACATCGAGTGAGAGTTTACATCCATTGTAAGATGGTTAATACTAATCTTCATATACTACGATCTCCCTTGATACCATTCCTTTGATCATACGAGACACATCCCCCATCCGTCTTCTATACTATATCAAGATGTTTCCTTGTAGTCTCAAGACTAGCTTGTAATGTCCTCATAGCGGTCTGTAATTCATTACCGAGCTGAAGATAATCGTTCCATGCCCGGAGGCGCTTCGTAACCACCGGGTTCTAGTTATGGAGACAGGGGGGTCACGTTTCTTGAAAAGCACGCTAAGTGTTTCGGCTTGTTCTTTGAGAAAATAATCAGGTCTATTATACCACCAGGGATGTACTCGACAAGCAAACACTGCCTGCCAGATAGATAAAGCACTACAAAACGTACAGCAATGTTTCAAAGCATCTGATTGCAGCTCAAATCATTTACTATTCGGTAAAACATTGTCCAATGTTGTCCACAAATACTCCCACCCGAACTTGACTTCATTAAGCCCGTCAATGTTCAGATGTTCAGTTCATTTTGGCTATGATCACGTTGACTCATAATCTAATACATGCTTAATGTTTCAATGCTTCTTGTTTATACACGTACATATTTATCTTATTAATAATTACTTGACATATGTCGGCTAATGATGTGTGCCTATGCCATGATGTAACCCATCTTTAGGACAAGATTAATTATACCACAAAAACGAACTACAGACTGGTCTCCTTTTAGTGTGAATTTTCTTCATCCATGGTGTGACTGAAAACATCCTGGATTTATTTAGCTGGAAGACACTTGCCTCAAGTTTTATGTCTCCATAAAAAACGGGAAAGACTTTTGCTTAGGGTTGTTGTGGATGTTGATTTAATGAGAACTGTTAAGCTGACTAAAGGAATGAGGACCTCATCTTCACCAAGTACTGGCGTCTTTAAGACGATCAATCTTAGTCTTCATCACCTGTCGTCGGTAGCAACAGACAATTATATCAGTTACTGAACAGACTCATCCAGATAAATTATTTAATTGCTGAGCATTTTTTCCTAGATGAGCTTTACCCAGTGATGAAGACTAGCCCGATGAGGGCGTCAGTCCAAAGACGATTTGTAAATGTTGTACTTGTTACACTTTATTACTTGTTAATATGTGATTGTTGATATTTTTAGACTGATATTACCATAACCGTTTCAGCTTCTGCTTCTGGTCATTTTGTTTGTATATTTTATACCATAAATAAAATAACAAAATAAAGACAAATAATATACTTTTGTTTGACATCCGGACGATGTTAAGACATTCCATTCATAATCAGGGCGAGAAAATTAGATATGACATAAACAATAATGAGATAATAATGAAGGGGGTGCTTAACTAAAAAAAAAAGACTTTGTGTAAATAAGTATTCAACAGTAAATCAAAATAGTGTCACCAATATTTACTATTATTATTATTATTATTATTAAGTATTAATATTTTATTTGACCAAGAAGCAAATACAGGCAATGTACGTCAGTGAGGCTACATGTTATCCGCTCCATCAGCAATGTATAATAAAATGGGTCTACTACACTTAAGTCAGCAATGTTTAATAGGTCTACTACACTGAAGTCCAATTTGACAGAAGTCTAATATGAACTACTGCTGGTATTTTAATGTAATCAATAATTGTAATACACGATGAGCGAAATGATAGACGATTGTACTCTATGAGATTTAGTTGATTTTCATTCTGTCAGCACCATGTATGCTGACTCTATTAACCTACTCAAGATTTAGTCAATGATAATTTCACTAGGACTTTAGAAAGTCAAATAAGAAGAACTACAAAGAGTCATGTCTACTGCAATGAAGGAACAGTCATGTTACTCTAGTCATAGAGTAAGGATTCTACACTCTAGTGTACTCGGCATCAGGCAATAGCGAGTGTTTAACATTTCTTATCTTAAAAGAAAGATTTTAACTCGAAAAAGTCTCATGTTTAATACTGATTTTTCCTAGTTTAATTTTTTGCTCCAACAATTATAATAATTCAATTCACAAAATTTGTGTGTTAAGTTTTTTGATAATTTTCTTAATTTTAAGTGCTTTTACAACGAAAAAAGGAGAAGAAATTTCGTGTGACATCAGTTAGTAGGCGAAAACTATTGTGCCTCGTTTTTAGGCAGAGAAAGTTTAATCAGTTTACATTTAAATAAAATTGAGTTGAAAACAGTATGTGGCATTTGTCATATTTTGGTTTTTTTTTTACTGTGGGAGCTAAACACAGCTGGCTCAACACATCAGGTCGCGGTGATTCTGCTTGGCTAATTTGTCGCAGAATCTTTGTTCATTATCGACTGGAAATGGTGGCATATTTCGGTACGTTTTCATCCGGTCATCAAGGGCGAGATGACGGTACGGTGTAGTGCGAGCACACGGTACACCGTGGAGTACCAGACGGTAAAAACATGTCGCTGGGTTTAGCATTTCTAGTCCACCCCAAAGCGGTGGCTGAACTTAATTTAAAAACAGATGAAAAATCGATGACTTCTGATCTGCAATCCTTGCCATAAAGGTCATAGGAGTATGTTGTACTGTGTTCAAGCTTTCATTAAACTGTTACATTTTCTGGTAGTGCAATTTGTTGGCGGCTGTTCTTAGTTGTACCCACAGGGTTGGTATGATGACAGAACCAGCAGGGAATAACAACTCTTGTGGCTTGAGGTACAATCAGTGATTTTGACCACCAACAATCCTTCACCCTGAATTAATCTACGTCTCGTTCAACAGACTACTGCGAGTGGTACTCTTTAAGAGCGTACACTTGTGAGAATATATAAGAAATGTATTATTTCTTAGCTCACAGTCAGTATTTCTTAAAGACAAAACGGAATTAAATAGTTAATTCAAAGGGTTATCCCGGCAAACTCAAACGTCATAATTGTGAACACTAATGGTTATTGCTTATCACAGATCATCTGAATGCCATGGGGGTAGGGTTTTGTTCACTTGCCCCAATTTTTTTGTTTGTAATAAAAAATTATGACAAATGTTCGCAATATTATGCTAAACTTGGAAATGTTGCAAAAGAAACACAGTACTTCAGCAGTTGATTTAATTCTGAAAGTTATCCCTGTATAGCCTGTTCTCTTTTGGTGACAAAATGAAGATAGTTGTTTGACTGAATAACTTCACAACAGATGTACTGTAAATTTATTTTAGTTGCATTGGTTCACAAAGTATTAAATGTCAAATATACTGGATTTTAGTAAGTACTGTTTTCTACTCTAGTATACTGATGGGTTACCCACCCGTACTCTGGTCACGAAAAGGTCTGCTAAATCTAGTTCAGGTAAACTACATAGAACAGTAGATTGGTTGTCAGATATTCACGGTGTTCAGGTTCACATGGCTCTTAGTACAAGCCGATAACCTACTTCATACATGCCCTAAAGTACTTCAATGACTTCCACAATACAGCTATACCGACTGTTCTGATTCAATTAATTATAGTACAAATTACATATTATTTGAGATTTTCATTAAGTTTTAGATCCATATTAGCAGGTGCTGTAAGGAAGATGATAAGACATTGTCAATAAAAAATAATTTTATTTTCTTGACCTGGACTTACTTTCTTAAAACTCACGCTCTAAATGTTGCTTTAGAATGTGAAATTCTGATATGTTGTATTGTTTTTCGTGAAATCGACAAGATATTTTCTTCGGTCTATCGTGTTGTTAAAGCACAGTCAAAATGAATGATAGTTTGGTTCCATGGCATTATTTTAGTACAAAACCTATTATATCCTATGGATTGGTTTTGGCAGGGATATGACGAAGAATGAACTTTTGTTTTGTTGTTTTTAGTTTTTATATTATGTACAATTCTTTTAACTAACTTTTTTGATGTCTTGATATTTCTTTGATCAGGCGAATGTTTCCTACTTTTCAAGTCAAGATTTCCGGGATGGATCCCATGGCTGAATACATCCTCATGATGGACTTTGTTCCGGTAAGTTCAGTTAATTTACAGACACTGTCACGGATGCTTGTTGCTATATGATAATAATATCGAAGTCTTATAGCGCACGTATCTACCAAACAAGGTACTCAAAGCGCTGAGTATATATACAAACTTTCAGAAAGATAGGTTGTAGCAGTGATGAATTCTAAGACCCAATTAGTTAGCACCTTATAAGGGTTTACAAGGTGCTCCTGCGCATTAAGCAGCCAGAGCCCAGGAACACCGGGGCGAATCGCTTCTCTTTTCGATAAGTGCACTTGGTTCTTTTACATGCGTTACACAACACATGGGACCAACGGCTTTACGTCCCATCCGAAGGACGAAGCAATGGTCAAGTGTCTTGCTCAAGGACACAAGTGTCACGGCTGGGGATTCGAACCCACAATTGCCAATAGTGTCCAGTGCCTTTAATTGTTTGATAATGTTGTTGTATTCTGTCATTGCTCTTTCCTAGGTAGATGATAAGAGATATCGTTATGCCTTCCACAGCTCTAGCTGGTTAGTAGCAGGGAAGGCAGATCCTGAAATGCCAGGACGGATTCATGTACATCCAGATTCACCAGCTAGAGGAGCTATGTGGATGAAACAAATCGTCTCCTTTGATAAACTCAAACTCACAAATAACCTCTTAGATGATAATGGACATGTAAGTATAGTAACTTAATCGTGATTGGTTCTTACTATTGATGTAAGTGTCGTGTCTGAATGTTGGTTGGACCTTTGGAGGTTAAAAAAGAAAAAACTGTTAAAAAAGAAAAAAAGGTTTGATGTTTGCGTTTCTACATTCAAAGGTTTTTTGGTACTCCTTATTTGAGCTGTTTTAGAACTCTTTTTATACATTTAGATTGTGGTTACAGTAAAGCACCAAGACGAAAAGTAAAACAGTTTGAGAATGAATAGAATAACAAAAATATCCAAAACTTTTAAAGAAGGAATAACGCGTAATTTGCATTGTTTGGTTGTTTTTGATATAATCGTCTTAGATTTAGTTAGATTTAATAATTTTTGGAAATGACGAACAGTATTGAGGATTTGGATTGGAGTATAGCTTGTGGTATGACAAATAGGTTTGTGGGAGTTTGTCCGAATAATTTGAAGCTGAGTGAAATATTGGACTAAGGCTTGTCTGACTCATACCGTTAAGTGTTGAAATATTGCTGCATACTCACACTATACGTATCCTGCCCAGTATACGAAAAAGACAAGTGGACGTGTTGCTCAAGAACAAAATAATACTGAAGTTCAAGCATAGATGGCATATCCACCGTTTAGATCTAGGCCCACATGGTATATGTTACGGCAGAGTGACATTATACATCATTCTTAATCTGGCATGAAGTGAACTAACTTGTTTTAAAACATTCCCCTTTTCTTAATTTCTGATTTTGTATTTGTCTATAGATTATTCTAAACTCGATGCACCGTTATCAACCTCGTTTCCACGTGGTTCACGTCAGTGGTCGTAAGGATTTCGATGATGCCCCTGAGAGAGACTTCAAAACCTTCATCTTTCAGGAGACACAATTTACTGCAGTCACAGCGTATCAGAATCATAGGGTAAGGAGGAGTGGCAGGAAGATTTGTAGCCAAGTTACACTTTACACTAAACCACTACTGATGTTCTTATTAAGTAGCCAAAGTAGAGCCTAAACAACCAAACATCTTTCCGTTCACATTATATACTTCTACATCTACGCTGTTGCTCAGCAAAGTCCACTTCTGGATGTAAAAGCTGAGGTGCTTTGCTAGGCGTCTGTGTATAAGAGCTCAAAACCTTCTCATGAGACAATTAGGTATTTTTTCTAAAGTTATTTCAAACAAATTAAGAGGATGCTTTATTAGAAATGTACAAAAATGTAAATCTTATGAAATTATGTAAAATGTAATCGTTGAGCAATATGATGCACGGTTGAAATTGAAACAAATGTCACATTCTTGTTATGGTGGAGTTGCCCAGAAAACTTCACAAACAAAATCTAAGACAGCGCAAATGACTTTGAGTATGGAAATGCTGGAAAATTTGCATTAAAATACTGCATACGATCTGGCTATATAGATGTTTGACCTTTTAAATAAAGCTGTAGCATACCTTAAAATAATGAAAACATCCTTACACTAAAACCTCACTATTATTAATATGCAAATTACTATTAAGTTAGTGTGTTATGATCCCCTGGTTCCCTGACGAGTCTATCCCATCGCTCAACACTCGATGATACATGGTTCCCTGTGAGTTGCAGGACATCTTGGGATTAGACAAATTAGTATGGACTCTTCGTTACACCTGCAACCCCATGGAGTTTAAGCTAATGAGGGTGAACTGACTACACCCATAAGGATACAAACTCGTCCCGATGGTCTTAGAAATTAAAAGAAATTGACAGAACGGGGTTGTTAACAAAGTATTAAGTTCACTGGTTCACAAGCCGTCATTCTTGACAAATTTGAATATGCCATATGCTGCCTGTGCATTTTTATATCAGTTGGCTATTTAAATAAGTCAAGATCACATTAACAACAGCAATATTAATAGTTGTTGAGCAATATTTGTTTTATCTTGAAGATGATCAGAGCTTCTTGATAGACACGTCGGGTTACCCGGGTTCATTTCAGAACAAGCACAACCAATTAAAACGATTATTACATATACAGCATAGCTTAGTTTGTTAGAGGGTTTTCCATCATACAAAGTATCCTGCCATTCCATCACTGAGCAAACCGTCGCATATTATTTCCTATTTTATCAAACATTATGAGACTGTACACTAAGCAACTAGTTTGGTCGTGCTTGAAAAGGACTGCAACAGGAAACTCAACCTTTGAGTTCAACTTTAATATTAAAAATCAGCCTAAAATAACATATCGATTAACAAATTGAAAAGATTTGACAGTCTTAATCAAAGTCAACTTGTCTATATTCATCTTTGAAGTTGAGTTGACATTTTGAGTGCGATTCAAGGTTGAACACGTATACACGATGGCCTACATGTAGAACATTAACAGGTCAATCAAAGTTTATTTCATGACTTAAAGTGCCGAAGTGACTAAGCGCAGAACAGATGTAAGAAGCAAAGTGTGTATCAACTATCGGTATATTGAAAGAAGGGTCACGTCCAGTGTTACCATGTTTTACAGTCAGCTACAAACCATCTGTGGAAGTGTCGTGGCCGAGCGGTTAGAAGCACCGAATTCAAACTCTGGTGTTTCTGATCAGCAGGGTGTGGGTTCGAATCCCCAGCCGTGACACTTGTGTCCCTAAGCAAGACGCTTCGTCCTTTGGATGGGACGTAAAGCCGTTGGTCCCATGTGTTGTGTAAATGCATGTTAAAGAACCCAGTGCACTTATCGAAAAGAGAAGGGGTTCGCCCGGTGTTTCTGGCTGGCTTGGCAGCATATTGCGCGACAGCACCTTGTAAACCATTACATGGTGCTAAGGATTATGTCTTATATCTCAAACTTCGTCCCACACCTTGCAGTAACATTACCTGGCGCTTTGTATCCTTTGGCAAAAGGCGCGTAATAAATACGGTTATTATTTCATGGCAATGTATGCTGCAGAATTCTGCGCTTACGGCGAACTGAAAGCATATGACTCTTCTACCGAAATGCCTTCAAATTGGGCCTAGTTTATACATACCAAAAATACATCAATGTGGAACTCCACTTAACAAAATGTTTTTTCTTTGGCTTAGATAACCCAGTTGAAGATTGCAAGTAACCCATTCGCTAAGGGATTCAGAGAATGCGATCCTGATGATTGGTAAGTGTAATTACCGTATATGCCCCCCCCCAAAAAAAAAAAAAACAAACAAACAAACAAACAAAAAAAAAAAAAAAAAAAAAAAAAACCGCTTCAACTTCCATTATGTTTCTTCGGTGAAGCCCAAGTTTGGAATGGTTGCCGTGTGAGCATATCCAGATTTACACCATTTTATCACATTTTTTGTCAGATATTTACATTTTGTTAATTAAGGGGAAGGGACAATTCAGGGGAAAAAACTGCTGATTTACACACCATTAATGGTCCCTTCACATAAATAGATGGCCATTCTGTATTTCATTGATATTATAATATACGCCTGACATAAAAATCACTTCATGAACGTAGAGTGCAATACGGGTAAGGCTGGTTGCTCGCACCTTTACTGGGTGAAAACAAAACCTTAATGCCATTGAACAAACGAAAACCTTTTTTTTCGTAACGAGTTCATCTTCCCAAACTAAAACTAAAAGAATATTAAAGTTATATTTGATTAGTGTTATTTATTTTACTGGATACGATCACAGTGTACATTTAATGACGCAATCTAAGTCGAGGTCGGAAAGATTAAATACAACCGTTTAATCTGTCATCGTATGAACCCCAAACACGCCTGTAAAACGCTCAACTATTTATGTTGATTAATTTATCATCATGATATGTTTTTCTGTTCTACTTTTCAGTATTCGTGCTTCATCTGGACTTCTCAACTCACACCAAGGCTCGAGGTTAGCAGAACTTGTATTCATTAAAACATGATGGCATTTTGACCGTGAATTAATCGTTTTGGATTGGCAAGCGATTCATGGGTCTCATGGGAGATGTTCCCTCAAACACCAAACAATTTCTTGTTCTGTACTTTTTGGGGGACACAAAGGAATGTTGGTGAAATTGAGATGATTGCAGTTCTTTGCGTTATATGAAACGAAGAGTTTACTGTTGAGTTGTAACAACTTAGGAATTGAAACATCGATTCTTATATTAAATTACTTAAGAAGGTTTAAAACTGCTCGCAGTTATTTCGTCTGAACAATACTGGCGTTAATGTATATCAATAATGGTTCAGTTTCATATGATATCATGTGTTTAACTTTTAAAAATGATATAAATGATCTTGATATAACTAGAAAGTACCACATAGAAATCAGCTTTACAAACGAATATTACGGCAGGGCCTGTATATTGTTATTTGAAAAATAAATGGAGAAATCTTGGGTCTGAATGTTAAACATTTAGACACTTGTCTCATACAATGTGTACCATTTCAATCTATGTGTGTTTTTCTTTAGTATCATCGAGATTATGCCCCATTCTAATGGGCCAAGGACAAGGAATCATCACCGACCAAGCTCATTACAGATTGTGGGTATTAGCAGGAGCAGGCCTCTTACACACAGACAACAATCAAATGAACAAAGTAAGTTGTATAATAAGTTACATCTATAGGGGTTTGAATCTGTTTATTTTTATCGGTAATTCTGGTGTACAGTAATGACAGGTTTCATTACAGTCATGATTTATTTTTGAACAGTTTACTAATTGAGTTACTATTGTCGAAACTTCCTTTTAGTTTCTGAGACGAATCGAGGTGCAACAACAGGGACCTCGGTATCCCCACCTATGACGTCAGAACCAGCCAATACCCTCCCAAGCTCACAATTGGTCAACCCTAATCCAAGCTTCCCGGATCTTGGCCAATCACCGATGACCAACGGCACATGCGCAACGGATACCTACCCGACCTACCATCCTGACAACCAATACAGTTATGGGCCGAGTTGTTACTTCCGATCTAATACTCGCCCTACACCATACTCAAGGGATGTGTCATACATGAGGGACACCCGTTACTGCGGCAATGGACTAGGTTATATGGGGCGGACGAATCCACAGTTCACCTACGACCCTTCCACTATGATGGGAGGTATCGATCCGCGAAGGAATTACACTCAACACATGGTGTGATTACAACCGGAACTACTTTGAGTATTCATCATAATGATAGCAAAATGCATATTGATGTATATTGTAGATATTTCTTTTGACGCCAAAGGTCAAGTGATAACAAATGGATGATACCTACAAGTCATTGGACCCCATTTGCCCCATTTACGTCCGACGATGTGCACAAAGAGCAGGAATGTTATCAGTTTAACATAACTGATTGAAAATTACCTTTCGGAGAATGATAACAAGTCATTCGTTTTGATTGGTAAATATTCCCACTCAATGATATGCAGTCTTTGAACCATTGTTACTATACGGCAATGCCAAAAGGTAAAGTGGTCTGTCTCTAAGAGTAGGGACAATGTTCAAGATGACTAATAAAGATTATATACAGCGTGTAAATAAAAGAAACAAAAAATAAGACATTTCCCAACTTTCCTTTACCAAAAAGTGAATTGACCGACAACATCATTGAAGGAACAAGTTATAAACCCTCGACTTAAAAAGTCCTTCTTAGCCAATAATAATAAACAGATTTTAAAGACTGAATAATGGGTGTTATTGGGACATGTCTAAGATCGATATTGCAATGTGGTTTTCAAATCGATTATTAGTATTCTGAAGAAATGTATACAAAAAGGAACATTCAAAATGTGTGCACACTCGATTATGGTTTTTTCGATATATGTATATTTGTCAAACAAATTTGGACCGTAATGATTTGATTTGATTCATTGCTTGTAATTTGAATGTAAAGTTAACAGCTGTAAACGAATCCTGCCTTCAATGCATGTGTTTTCATTATGATTTACTCGATACTTAACTCGTGTGGATATGTTTTGAAGCGGTAAAACACCAAATAAACACGGGGTATGATTCCTGAAGAGCCATCTGCGTCAGTTCTGCTCGACTATCCCCCATCTCAAACTGTTATCATGGGCTTTACTGGCCACAGCTGCTGTTTATTTATCAGCCAATTCCTTCAAAAGTTGTGCGTTCAAGTGCGAAGTTTCAAGCTGCTGGCTGCTGAATGAAACAGTTTGGTAAAAGTTCCCGACAAAATTCCCAAGAGAAACTGGTCCTGGCCATTTTTTAGATCGAATCTAAAGTGACAAATTGCACCGCGTGAAATGCGGTTGGTTACATTTGACATGAGTGTACATGTGAAAAGAATTTAACTGGTGGAGAAAGGTGCGAGAGGGTGATGGGAGTCGAGGAAATCGTAGTAGGCCATACCCGGCCACGGGAAAAATCACTAACTACGACAACAACCTCACCACCACTAAGAACAATACCACAACAACATCATCATCATAATCATCATCACCATTACCCAAATTGCCCCGTTCACAACACGTGATTAGGAGTCCAACACACTCTGCCACTCGTTGACAAACATGGATGTAACTTAACAGAAGAAACTGAAAACCAGCGAGGCTTGCTGTATCAAGCTAAATCCCAAGGAGCCTGGGCTACCAAAGCCCCTGGTTGCTGTACGGGGAGACGAGGCGCTGCGCCCCACTCATGCCTTCATTCACTCGAGTCTTTTCGGTATAGCCGGGGGTGGGGGACTCAACGAATTCTGATTGCTTGGCAAACTGAACTCTGCCAATTTTGTTGAAGGTGTAGAGTGATTGGACATAGAAGTGGACTATGGGCACCGTCGCATCAACCTGACCAGCTTGAACTCTGAAAATAGTGGGACTTGAACAGTGGATGACCAAATGACGCCATCCACAACATATAGTAATCAGATATTCCCCAAGTCAAACAATAGTGCTCTAAGCAAGGATAAGACGAAATCAGACTTGCTCCACAATGAAAGGAAAATCAGATAATGCTGTTTGATGGTTGGACATGATGGATCTCGCACTCGAGTCAACTTCAATTGACATTATTTCAGCGAAAAAAATAACTAAAAGAATATACACTCATCTTGAACAATCCACAACAGTTAGAAGTTAGTGCGGGAAAGACTAAATGGTTAATTTATTCCAAACTAAAGTGAAGTGACTAGAGTAGTGATTTCAGAGCTGGTAAATCAGGACAGGCTTCTTTACACATTACCATCCATTTGGGGACAAAATGTTGTCATTATTATTGTCATACCGGCTGTATGGTATAGGAACATACTGTATTTGTTTTAGCTGGTGACATCATAATGACGTCATGATCAAATAGTCATACTTGCGGCAACATGAGCAAAAAAAAACCACTTTTAATATATAGAAAAGATATTCCCTTTTCGATGTCCATTTCTTTTAAGAAGAAATCTGCTCCTTAGCGGTTCTTTTGTCACGGAAAATTGACACCATGTTATTAGTTGTAAATATTTTATTTTGTGATTGACTTGCGTCAAGGAAGTAATTCAAAACCATTTTTTATTTATTTATTGATACTTCAAAAAGTTACAGCCGCCTCGATAAGAACATCCTTTGCGATGTTGTTGGTGGTTGTAATTATTTGAAATACATGATTGTAATCAGGATGGTTAACCCAAATTTTTATATATTAAATTAATGACAGCACAATACTTATCAGACCAAAGGAACTTTAAGGTAAAAGATTGAATGACGTTTGTGTAAGTTTTGTTTTGATTGATCCATTAAAAAAAGAATATTTCGACCGAGGCTCAGCAGTACTGATTGTGACCAAACAGTGTTGGATAATATAAATAAAAATCATGTTATGAGATGACAATGTTACTTATTCATATTATTATAAAAAGTATGTTTGAGGTCGAAGGTGAAGCAATATGCAGTTCTCCAGAAGACGATCAGAGCATACTGATCGAAACGTCGAGTTTAACCCAACGGTTCTTTTCAGAACACCCCAACTCATTATAGAGACGGTCATTACATGGTGTTACCGCAAACCCTTCCATATCGTATTTCCACCATGCAAAGTTTCAAATTCTATTTAATATGCAATTCATCACTAATCTCTGATTGAATTTGCGTGATTTTATTTTATCCTTCTGAGAAAGTGTTGTTTTTCTTAGTTTAATAATAACAACCTGTGCAAAGACAATAATGGTTTCAATTGAGACATTTGTAAGAAACGTTTGTATTGCTGGTCGTTAGCTTGGTTTTAAACACCATATAATTTCCTATATTTACCTTTCCAATGAAGAAAATAAATGTAATTTATAAAATAACATAATATCCTGAAGAAAAGCTGTCTGTTTGAAAAACTGATTTCATAATAAAATGTTCATCTTCACGACCACAAGGTTGAGTTGAAGAAGCTTCTGCTCAAATCAGGAATTGTATTTAATTCGTTTAATAAAAATTTATATAAAAATTATATAAACTATTAGAATTCGAAATTGGACATAAGTTGTATTTTTTTCATTTTGGTCTCGAGTGGATTTACTATCTATAAATTACTGATGAAATTGACATTAGTGAGATACGAAGACCACAGTTTAAATAAGTCGGCCCACCCCCTCTTGGCTGGCCCCAACCATGTTTCCTTCGTCATACAATGACCGAGACGTACAAAACGTCAAATATCTTCTTCAAGTTGTAGCTGAATATCATTACCGTTTAGACATCTATCAGATCAACATCCTCCAAATCAACCAATGTCAAAGTACAATTATTCGAAACAATTATCAACTGTTTTTAAGAGGAGGTATTTTGTTTTAAAAAAGGTCTCCTTTTTTTTAATCTGTAGAATGTGGACCCGGATGGACATTCAGAGATATTAAGATCTGATTCAACCACGCCTTCATATTATCCCAAATTGCACAGCTCTTTCTTAGCTGAGTGATATGACCAACAATAATTAGGACAAGACACCAAGCCTCACTCTGTAGATCCAAGACTCTTTTATCTTAAGATGTTGAACTCTCCATCATCATAGTAGAAGATGTTTAGAGCTGATGAGAGCAGAGAGATGTTGGTGAGCTAGGGTAGTAATCATCATGACTCTCGGGGTATATGTTCAGAGAGTGCTGCAATTCGCCGACTAATCCCTCCTCTGTCGTCAAGATGGGGAGTGCTCTGTCGTCCTGCCTAGTTTGGTGATATGATGCTACGGTATTCGTGACGGCTACTAATGATTTCTTCACCATCCTGTCAGTCTACACTGGTGAGGTACTCATCTTGATGATGTAGATAGCTGATGATGCAAGAAGTAAGATGTTCTATCTTCTCCGGTCATCGTCCTCCTTGTAAGATACTGTCAGCTCAATCGATGGTTTGCTTGCTCTAATGTAGAATTTGAGCACTGTATCCCCTATTTACAATAATTATCATACCAATTCGGCACAGATCTACTCCAGCCTCGTTTGCATTGACCACCAAATGAGTGTGACGTAGCTTGCAACCACAACTGAAATTTTAGAGCCAGCTTCAGACAAAATTGAAGGAAGTTTCTGATCAATATCAACGAAACAGCAAAGTATTGAATATTACAAACAAGCTCTTGCCAGAAACAGAAGTATACGGAATTTGTTTAACTTCAGACAATGAACTATAATATGGTTCTATTTAGGTGTAACCTCCCATTTAAACTAACCCAACTAGCGAGACCCGAGAGCAGCGCAGGGGTCCATTTCACAAAGAGTTACTAAAAAACGTATGGCCAAGTCCTAAGTTAGGATGAGTAACTCGTCCTAACTCGAGATAGTCTTAACTTACTGTAAAATCCGGCCAAGGTTTCCCGTCTTGAAGGAACACGTTGCCTTGGATCAGTCGAGTTGGTCTTTGAAAACCGTTTGTGACCGTTTGTTATAAAATGCTTATGGGTAGAAAGATGTTGTAAAAGTAGAATACAATCATCCACACAAACATGCCTCGAAATTGCACAGTTTTCTTTTTACCTCGTCGACTAACACGGTCTGCCATTTATGGGAGTCAAATTTTTGACTCCCATAAATGGCCGACCGTGTTAGTTCGCAAAGTAAAAGGAAAACCACGCAATTTCGAGGCAGATTTGTGTGGATCATTGTATTCTACTTTTAAAACATCTTTTCAACCATATGCATTTTATAACAAACGGTTATAGACCCAACAGCAAAGTAATATATAAAGGAAGCACTATGATGTTGGTTCTGCATAAAAATAATTAATCTGGCGTAGATAATGTCAAACTGAAACATGACCGGAAGCTGCATGCTTCACATCCCATACCAGTGACCAGCAATGACCCAACTAGCGACTGTGTAAAGACAGAACCGATGTGTTTTATGGTGTATGAAATTTCAAATTCCAGATCTTGGAATTTTGTTGACAAATCCAAAACACGTGTCCAGTCCCCAACAATATGATTATTAAATAGTATTACAAATGTGCAGATGATACGGTAATGCACCCGTTATTACTATAGCACAACATAAACCTACTCGCTGTCTACCCAGGGACCCATCAGAATCAAACGTTCCAAGTGCAAACGCGCTGATTTGATAAAACCATGAAATTACAACCAGGCCCATCTTTATATTATGAATCGCTGTAAAAATGACAAAACGTGAAATCATTAACTTGATCTCAAAGTGCCGCGCGGTGTCTTAGAAACCGAAGCGACCCTGCTCAATGAGCCGTGGATTATTGGTGAGCAGGTGGCGATATGGGACTCATAGTTATCAAGTTAAATGACAACCATATTTAGCCTTGATGCTGGAAGATGGGCAATTGGAGATGACAAGAAGATGGGTGTAGTCGAGCGAAACCCTTGCAGGGAGAGGTAGCTGCATCCGCCCGCTGCAAGGGTAGCTACATGTACGCTGATGATGATGATGATGATAGGACCGGCGGTTGACGATGACGGAAATGCGACAAGTACCAATCCGTGCGTGTTACGCTATGAAGTGCTTTGTGTCAATGTAGTGACATTTATTCCAAATTACTGTTTCTAAATAAATGCGGGCTTTATGATCATAGAGCAAGGAACATACATGATAATATGATACAGCTGAAAGCGATACTAATCACAGCATATAGCACGAAGATGTGCAAAGCGCCAACATGATCTCTTAAGACGTTTTGGAAGATGTCGGTCCGCCTTGCACACACACAAGGAGTGACAACAAAACCAATTCAAATTTTAAACTAACTTTCCAGCCTCGACATGGAGGTTGACATGAAACTTAATAACATATGCCAAATTCGTGGCACATTCCCAGCATTAATACTTTGTTTCACATTTAACTTTTTAGGGCCTCCCCTAATACACAATGTGGGTGTGGCCTCAGCTCGATAAGGCACGCCCTTTCAGTGGCTTGAAAAAAAAACACCCAACCCTCTGCATTCTCTCATAAAAGCCTATGACAAAATTGTGATTCTTTCACATTATAATTATCCCCCCCCCCTAAAAAAAAGGGTCGTAAATCACAACACTTCGAAATCAAAAATCAAAAGATAGTGAATATTATTTTTACCCAGGTGTTTATTGGCATTGCTTTAACGATGTATCGTCTTCTCATTTTCCCTAGGCCTATTACCTAAACCATGACTTTACATTACATAATTATTATAATCCATCTGCCAAACTAACGGTTGTATTCTGCCACGTGAGATCTTCAGATATTAGCCAGGTTTCAAATTCGTTTGTTTTCTCTTTCTGGTGATTAACTAACTGATTGTCACACGGATCTTGACTTCAGCTTGCGGCTGGGTTTTTAGCCTTTTGGTGAGTAGGGCTTAAAGCCCCCCCCCCCCCCCCCCTACATTGGGTCGGTAAGGGAACGTTGGACGATTGTTGTGGTGGGTTTCTTGTGATATCATTGAGCACTTGCCAAGTGACGACAGGTTTTGGTGATGGTACGTCGTGAGGAGGATTAGTGTCTCAGTCGACAGGTCATGGTGTGAAGTTAAGACGGAGAGGGAAATAAAGCAGGGGTTGGTGTGGCACCAACTAGACTATGAGATGCCTGTTCCATATACAGGACAATTGCAAACCGTGTCTCTTCACGGCACAAATAAATTACCAAGCTCATGGGCGTCACGGGGATTTTAACAAATCTGCCATCATTTTATAAATGATTAAAACGCACGACGCAAACGAGTGAAATCGAGGCAGGCATTGTGGCTATTGGAAATCGAATAATATTTTTCAACCCAAAAGATATTGTGGATAAGTTAATTAAAAGAACAAAACAGAAATTAACAATATATTCGAATTTGTTTACGTTTCATGAATAGGACCCAATCAAATTAATGGGAAAAACTGGTTTACATTATCCACTATTAAACTCAGGCCTAAACCGTTTGTTTCAAATTTCCCATTGCGACATTCAGCCTTTATGGGGGCTCTATTAATAAAATGGTAATTAATAAAGTTTACAATCTCATTAACCGTACAATATGCCGGGTATTGTCAGCAATTTAATTTAAAGTCTTCGACAAAACGCGTTTGTCCTTAACCCTGAGGTCTGTCTACGACATTTATGAATTAGGAGCAAGACGGGATAAGACACTCATAATCATGACTCCATGTCGTAATTACTACACAGGTAGATACAGGTAGTGTCAAATGGATTTACCTGCTGCTGCAAAGTACGTCATGCAATTTAATACATGATAAGGGGCAACTGTATTGATTCACAAGGGTCCGGATTCATTTTATGTTATAAAAATAAAAGGCAGAGACATCAATTATTGCAATACTGTACTTCAACCAAGGATCCTACAACTCAAGCAAAACAAAAAAATCCAACTGAAAAAGACATCAATATCATCTCGTTCTTAAGTTCTTGGATTAAACCTTCTGTACTATTCACCCCTCTCATTAAATAACTTTAAGTACATAAGAGTTGAGATAGGTGGGGTCACAACCCTGTGTTAAAATTGCAGGGGAGAAAAAGAGAAAGGGGAGGCACTGTTGAAATGAGCGCCCTCTATTGGGCAAAATAGTACATGAGAATAAGACAAGGATTATAAATCTATAGTAGCAAACTTGCGGGTAGGGAGACGCATTTTAGTAGTCATCAAATTGTACTTTGGAAAACATAGTCATAACTACTGAAGTATCAATGCATGCATTTTGAGAGACACATTTTATTTTAATAACTGAATTATACTTTGAGGAGACATTTGGTAATACTATTTTATGAGGCATTTTTATTACCGATTCCAAAGATCAGTCATACATTCAATATTTCTAACTCATGGTTCAATCGATTCCAGTCACCCATCCCGACCCAAGAGACCCCAGCATTGTACAGGATCTTGAAAATCTCTCCAAAACTTGTAGAGCATACATGAACTAGCCTGGCGTCACCAGAAGGGGGGGGGGGCAGGAGGGCCACCCCCGCTCAGAATCCTTCCCCTCCCCCATATGAAATCACAGAAAACTGTTATTATAATATGTATTGAAATAAACGTCTTGAAATGAAAATGGAATAAGTCATGTCTCATTTGCAGTTAATTGCGCCCCCCCCCGTTCAGATCCCTTGCCCGACCCCCCCCCCCCCATATGAAATCACAGAAAACTATATTCTTTTAATATATATGGAAATAAATGTCTTGAAATGAAAATTAAATAAGTCATGTCTCCAATACAGTTAATGGCAAGCATAAATCTCAATCTATTGCACAATGATTATTTTAAGAAACATACAAGGAGCTTGAAATTTATAAAAGGTAAGCATAACACATTTGTTTGAAATGCAGGAATTTGTTTGTTACATTTGTTTTCATTCTTGATTCTTTTAAAAGAGTTCCATAAGAAACATCTCTCAATGTGAGTGTTACCACATTCAAATCATTCATCTACAAAAAACAGTACGGAATTAAGAAAACAAATTCTTTTAATTTCTGCACCTTATCAAATCTTAATTATAATAAGAACTCTGAAAAAGAAATTCTTAAATATTCAGTTAGAATTCCCAAATATAATGTACATAATTAAACACGACCTCTCCAACTTGGTTGGCACAGATTATTCATATAAAAAGCTAAGGGTATATTTTCTTGTTATTTCACTTAAAGACACTGGACACTATTGGTAATTGTCAAAGACCAGTCTTCTCACTAGCTGTATCTCAACATGTGCATAAAATAACAAACCTGTGAAAATTTGAGCTCAAGTTGTGTGCTTTCAGATGCTTGATTTTGAGACCTCAAATTCTAAATCTGGGGTCTCAAAATCAAATTCGTGGAAAATTACTTATTTCTCGAAAACTATGTTACTTCAGAGGGAGCCGTTTCTCACAACAGCTCCACATTACTCATAACCAAGTATGTTTTTATGCTAACAATTATTTTGAGTAATTACCAATAGTGTCCATTGTCTTTAATCATGGGGGTGTCATGTTTTGACAACCTTAAGCTTCGGTCTGCTCTGACAGATTTCATCCACTTTATTGCAGAAATCCTCCGTTAGTGGCAGACTACACTGATAGATAGCCAGATATCTTAACTCAGTACAATCCACCAGAAACTTCAGAATATCCTCTTCTTTGAAGTTCTTAATCTGGGCAATATTTAAGACTTGTATACTTGGTAGATGCTTGGTCATGTTGCGTAGAGACATGCTGGTTAGGTGAGTGCATTTACATACATTCAGGTCTTTAAGATATGGCAGTTTCTAAAAGAAAAAGAGAAACACAGACATCTTGGTTACAAATACATAATAGGAATGAAAATATTCAGAACTTTCAATATTTAAGGGTCTGAACACGTTTGGTAATTGTCAAAGACCAGTATTCTCACTTGGTGTATCTCAACATATATCAACATGCATATAATAACAAACCTGTGAAAATTTGGACTCAATTCATTGCAAGAAAATGATGAAAGAAAAAACACCCTTGTTGTACAAGTATAATAGTGTGCTTTCAGATAGAAATAAGGCTTCTGGCCAGAAGTCTTTAATTATTTTAGTGAGAAATTACCTCTTTCTCAAAAACTACGTTACTTCAGAGGGAGCCATTTCTCACAATGTTTTATACTATCAACAGTTCGCCGTTGCTCGTTACCAAGTAAGATTTTATGCTAATATATATTTTGAGTAATTACCAAACGTGTACAGTGATTTAATGACACTATTTAAGTTATGTCAAACCTTCATGAGTCTCATAAGAAGTTCATCATTTAGAAGATAACCACAGTATTTAAGATTAAGAATCCTGAGGTTTGGACAAGTCTTCATGATCATCTTCAAGGAGCCTGTAGTTAGATAAGTATCACTCAAGTCAAGTTTCTGCATCTCAGAACTCAGGATACACTCCAATGTTGTATTGTTTAGTTTCTTATTTCTCTTTAATCGATGCAAGATGTCTCTGTGGAGAGAACAGCAGAAGAAAATGTATCAGAATTAAACTGTGTGAGGTGGCCACTCATTAAAAGATTACTACAATACCAGATGGCCTTACAGTGTTTTATACTTTCTAGCATTTTGTATAAGAAACATGTACGTACACAAGAGATGCAATAGTATAAAATCTCCCAAACAAAGAAAGTAAAGTCTTTGGCAAAGTGAATAATACTGACAAATTAATATTGCTAAGAGTATAATTATGAAAATCAAGATAATACCAATGATAATTGGTACAAATGAAGCAACTAGATGCATAGAGTAATTTAAGGTCAATAGCCCTCTATAAATATATAGGCCTAAGTCTTGATTAAGTTAAACAAACTAAATACAAAAACATTATAGCACAAAAACGATATGTGTAGTAATTCCTGATCGAATAGAACAATCAGAATACAAGCAGGGATAAAGCAGAGAAAAGAAATTATGTCATAATTTCTGATCAAATTGAACAATCAGAATACTATACAAACACATTTAATATGGCACAGAAATGCAATAGCAAATCCTGATCCAATTGAGCAATTAGAATTCAAACACAATATAGCACAGAAAAGAAATATTTTGATTGTATACATAGTAATTCCTGATCCAATTGAACAATCAGAACACAAACAAATTATAGCACAGAAATGAAATAGTAATTCCCGAATGAGCAAATTGAGCAATCGGAATATAAACACAGTGTAGCAAAGAAATGAAATAGTAATTCCTGATCGAACTGAACAATCAGAATACAAACAAGGATAAAAGCACAGAGAAGAAATTATTTAAGTAGTAATACCTGGTCAGTCACATTGAAAAATCAGAATAGAAATACAATATAGCACAGAAATTAAAATTCCTAATCGAGTTAAACAATCAGAATTCAAAGACAATATAGCACATAAATGCAATGGAAATTCCTGATCAAATTGAAAATTCACAATATAAAGACAATATAGCACAGAAATGAAATGGAAATTCCTGATCGAATTGAATAATCAGAATATAAAGACAATATAGCACAGAAATGAAATGGAAATTCCTGATCGAATTGAACAATCAGAAAATAAACACAATATAGCACAGAAACGAAATAGTAATTCCTGATCGAATTGAACAATCAGAATACAATCAATATATAGCACAGAAATGAAGTGGAAATTCCTGATCGAATGGAACAATCAGAATACAATCAATATATAGCACAGAAATGAAATAGTAGTTCTTGATCGAATTGAACAATCAGAATACAATCAATATATAGCACAGAAATGAAATGGAAATTCCTGATTGAATTGAACAATCAGAATACAATCAATATATAGCACAGAAATGAAATAGTAGTTCCTGATCGAATTGAACAATCAGAATACAATCAATATATAGCACAGAAATGAAATGGAAATTCCTGATCGAATTGAGCAATCAGAATACAATTCAATATATAGCACAGAAATGAAATAGTAGTTCCTGATCGAATTGAACAATCAGAATACAATCAATATATAGCACAGAAATGAAATGGAGATTCCTGATCGAATTGAACAATCAGAATACAATCAATATATAGCACAGAAATGAAATAGTAGTTCCTGATCGAATTGAACAATCAGAATACAATCAATATATAGCACAGAAATGAAATAGTAGTTCCTGATCGAATTGAACAATCAGAATACAATCAATATATAGCACAGAAATGCAGTGGAGATTGACCAATCAGAATATAAACAAGGATATAGCACAGAAAAGAAATGAATGAAGTAGTAATTGCTGATCACATTGAAAAAATCAGAATACAAACACATTATAGCACAGAAATGCAAGGGAAGTTCCTGATCGAATTGAACAATCAGAATATGAACACAATATAGCACAGAAATGAAATATGTAGTAATTCATGATCAATAGAAATTACAGAATTAAACATTCAGGGTTATAAAGACATACTTAATTTCAGACTAAAAAGCATCATTTGTGGAAATACAAATTCAATGTAAGTAAAATTTCAAATGTCTCAAATATCAAGAAGCAATAAAAATACAGCAGATAATATATGAAACCATGATTAATTGGATGACATCAAAGAATGTGTGAATCCAGCCCTTATTGAAACCAAGGCTCAGGCTATGTTTGAAGCCTGTGACATAACGCACACATTTTCACAACTAACTCAACTCAGAGCCCAAACTATAAAGCCATGGAATCATAAAGGGCTGTTGATTCCTTGCAAGTGTGGGAGGACCTCCCCATAATGCGGGTCGACTAGTTCCACCATTTTGAGAGTCAATTCCTTCGTATACATATTGACTCCCAAAATGGAGAACAGAATGGGCCTGTGTTAAGTGGGTCAACAGTAGAATTCAATATTGGCTGTATAGTTTGTTTCATATTAGTTTGTATTCTCTCCTTGACGAGTGTGGTTAAGGATGTGGTATGACTGTGGTTGGGTGTGATAGGGGCATTCTCTATGAGCCACATACAGGCTGACGGAACGCTGGCCACATTGTAAAGACTCACCCTAGTAAGAAGTCATCAGGGAATCCATCTAAGCTGTAGTTAGTGATGTTAGTTGCCACAGTCTGCAAACATATCTCTAGTAGTCTCAATACCTTGGTGTTCTCATGGTATGGAAGCTGCAGAAGAGAAACACAATCATATAAACTCCATTATAAATATAATTAGACCTTTATCACGCTGTCACCATCTTGGTCATTTTATTTTATTTGTATCTTGTAGCGCTTCTGCGTCCCATATCCAATGAAGCCAAAGGGCGAGTTGGATTTATGGGACGCAGACGCACTATATTTTCCGTATTTCCACGAGCGCGTGTGTGATAACATATTTATCTTCAAGCAAACTTGGCGCGTGACATAGAACACACAAGACGCAGGTAGTGATATTAGCCGTGCAATATAGGTTTTAATCACCACTCAATTCTGCGAATCTGATTGGAGGATAAGCGCGTTCTTGAAAATACAAGCACATACAGACTTGGCAGTATTATGCACGATACACATTATCTTACAATAAATCCCATAAGTCTGTATGTATACGGGTGTATATGAATAATGTATGTTAACCATAAAAGCTCTTTCCCTTTTCATTTGAAGGTCGTGAAAATTGTATGGAGCACAGATGATGATCTAGTGTGGCATGAGATTTAGATCCCCAGAGACGATGTCCTCCCTTAATACAGTGAATGG
Organism: Asterias amurensis; assembly: GCF_032118995.1. Lineage (NCBI taxonomy): Eukaryota > Metazoa > Echinodermata > Asteroidea > Forcipulatida > Asteriidae > Asterias > Asterias amurensis. The sequence continues at coordinate 25,885,045 of NC_092653.1, read as the reverse complement.
TGCAGAAATTTCATCCGATAGTGCGCTATTTTTAATCAACTTCTCTCAGCCCATGTTAATCTGACCTGTATGGAAGGGGGGGGGCAACACATTCACTGGGGAAACAAAATCCTTATGACACACCGGGCTGTGTTATAACCTAAGAAATCATCCAGATTTTATCAAGAGCAAACAAGGCTGAGTGAGCATAATGGCTAAGCCATTTACAGTTTGAAATCAAGTTAGGGGTGTGGGTTCGAATCCTAGTCGTGACACTTGTGTCCTTGATAAAGATGCTTTACTTAAGTTGCTTCTCTTGTTTTGATGGAAACACACCCTGGTCCTTCTAAAGGGAAAGTGCTTTAAAAGGAAGGGGAGAGGGTGTCAGATTACAGGCTACTTGATTTTCATTTCTAGAAAACCCGCAATTTTGTTTTGTCACTTAAACTTTTGTGTGGATATTTTAACGCAGAGTGTGCAGTTTTGCTCACCACCTTGCGTAAAACTTAACATGCTTTGGTGAGCTAATAACTTCAAGGTTTTGTTTTCACATGGTCATTGTGTAAATTAGTCAGATAATCAACATAACACTGAAGGGACCATGGACGCAACAGTATTAGGCCTACTGCCCTAATAAACTAAGTCTAACTATTTAGGTATTTCTTTTTTAATTTGTGTAATTGTCCAGTGACAAAAGATTCTGTGAAATAAAGCGAAATTTGAGTCAGTTGAATTCCTGGCCGACACATTAGAAGCAGTTTTGCTAATTTACCAACATTCTGACTTACATGTATTACGAAGCAGAAAACAAGAACAACTGTGACTTAAACCACAACCCTAAATGAAGTATTAATCAACAAGCGTTGCCCACAACACCGATACAAAATCAGATTCTCAAGACATCACAAAAAGTGAGCTGAAAATATCTGAATGCAAAACATCTCATGTCATCTGTAAGTCTTCCATCAACTGTTACACTGAATACTAGGTCACCCCTGATAGGTTAGACTGGTACCGGTGACACTAAGAGCAAACCTCACCTTGTCAGGCATGTCAGGTCCTACCCTAATGAGGCCGGCACCCTTTGATCCAGAGGGAGAAAGGGTAATTGATGGAGTACCTATTTAATGAGCTGTCAAAAGATACCCCCAGTTTTGTCACAAGGTATGTTTCATTTATCAATGTCAATTTCCTTGCCCATTTCCTACTAGTTTGCCATTGCTGGTGGCAGTGTATGTAAATAAACAAATTTGGAAAGGTGGTATGAAAAGGTCAGATGCGATGCGTAAGGAAGAAATGACACATTAGCAGTATATTACTGAGACCATACTTCAGTCTACATCGTAGTCATCTATCTAAAATAACTGATTTAGCATGTCTCAGAGATGAATGCATGGAGGAAAACTCACTTTCAACGAGGCTGCATGGACAAGTACCACTCTTAGTATTGTGCTCGAAGTAGAATACAATTGAAAATAAATAATTTTTGGGGTTGAACAAAGAATTGACTAGAGTGGGATTTGAACCAACGACCTCCGGATTAAAGTGCCGTTGAAAATAAATAATGCAGCACAATTGCAATACAAACGCATGCGCAATGTACTGTAACTTGTAAATCTTTAGTCAATGTCCAAGAACATTTTGAAATATAGAACTTGGATCAACAGAACCAACTACTAAACTGTTGAACTCAATTATTTGTTTCTCCTGAAGATGATCAGAGTATTTTGATTGACAAATGGAGACCCATGGATCACATCTCTGTTCTACTAAGCAGGCCTGAAATTAATTGAAGGTCATGGAGACCATGCCCGCAGTTGCCCCTGGTATTGGCATTGGTGCCCCTACAAAGATTAAGATGTTCCAATTATTAGAACTGCCCTTTGCAAAATAAAAAACCCTTGCCCTCACAAAGATGAAACTCCAGGCCTGTCTTAGAACCACAACTTATCAAAAGAAAAGTTTTCATGTTGTGGATGCTGCCACAAACTAGTTTGCTCAGAGGTTTTGATATTGTTAAACAGCAACACAAATTAACCAAGCTTTGAATGTTACCCAAGAACTTGTGTAGTATGAAACATCATGACAAATTGGAAAGAAATTAAAACAGGCTTGTATGATACTTTGATCTCTCAGGGGTGCTTAACTTTTGTTCAAGCTTGTTTTTGGATGCTACCACAAACTAGTTTGTTTAGAGGTTTGATATTGTTTAACATTTAACAACAGCACAAAATAGCCAAGCATTTATTAAATATCATGACAAATTGAAAAGAAATTAAAACAGACTTGTCTGATACTTTGATCTGTCAGGGGTGATTAAACTACTTCCATCCAAGCATGGAGGTAGAAATCCAAGCTTGTTTTTGGATCCAAGCATGGAGGTAGAAATCCAAGCTTGTTTTTGGATGCCTTCCTCCATGCTTCCTCCATGCACAAACTAGTTTGATATTGTTTAAAAGCAACACAAAATACCCAAGCTTGTATGAAAGATCATGACAAATTGAAAAGAAATTAAAACAGGCTTGTCTGATACTTTAATCTCTAAGGGGTGATTAAACTACTTCCAAGCTTGTTTTCAGGGGGCGGGGGCACATTTGGTATGGTGTATATCCACATACCAAGGTATTCTCCAGACTGGTGTACAGTGTGTTAGGTCCAGCAATTACTTAAGCTTTTCCTGGTATGCTTGTTAACAACTAGGGCATGACCCAAGCATGTGTGGTTTACAGTGTCAGAAGAAAGACATATTTAGTCTGTAAGGAATTAACTTGAAGTGACCCATAGAGTGCTGAGGAATGATTTTAATCTAATTAGTAACAAGGGAGCAATACAGCAAGATGGCAAGGAGGTTGGATTACTGCACGCTTTGACCTATTTTAATTTTTCTTTCTTGAATCTGCTCTAAACTACAAGTACACTAGTTCTTACTTTAAAGTTAGTTTTGGCAGATAAGCAGGCTATGGTTCTTGGAAGGACCTCATAAAAATCAGACCACAAATGGTTTTAAGTAAAACCAGAACTGATTGAAAGAAAACATAGTTTACTCTATTCACTTACGAAAATATGTTTTATAAAATGGCTAAGAAATAACACTATTTCTTAGAAGAAATTTCTAAATTTAGGAGTAAAACTAAAAGAAGCAATTTCTAAATGTAGGAGTAGAAATAAAAATTATGTTTTAGAATGAATACCAAACAACTAAATACATTTGGCTCTACGGAATACGACAATAAACCATTTTTTAAATGTGTACCTCAGATGTTGAACTGATGGTTGAACAGTGATTAATAATAGTTTGATCTGAGGTTGTGTTGTGCAGCCATCTATCTCTGTCACTAGAGATTAAAGAAGTAGGCCATGCATGACATCAAGTCTCAGTTGCTAGCTCTTGGCTCTTGCTTACTGTCTGTACTCTCAGTGAAGGGTCATGGCCAAAACTCTAGCTCAACCTACTGTATGTAGGTGGGGCATGGCTACCATTTGTCTTAATGTCAGGGTAAACTAAACATACAGGAAACCAAACCTGATATTCATAAATGTAAGTATAGGAGTAGCAGCCGGGTAATGTTCCCCAGCAAGCAGAGTTCTAGGTCAACAAGATTTTAGTGTAGCTGGGCCAATGATTTGGAACTGCCATTACGGAATCTAATACTCTATCTGCATTTTGTTAAGTTCTAAAGACTCACCTTTTTCCGCGTTAATTGCTTTAAAGTGCACTATGATCTTGATGGGATAACCCTTTTGATTGTTACTGGTTAATGGGAAATATTGTTTAAACCAAAGCCAAGCATTAAACACCATGTGCATTAATTTACACACATTTAGTGGTGATGCTAACTTACCCGCTCAAACTGTTGGCCGAATATAGACCTGACAAAGACCTCTCCCTTCCTTGTCTCCACTTCATATCGCCTTTTGCCTCGCTCTGAGGTGGACTTTTCAAATTCTGTAATCAATGTTTCCTTGGTGTACACTGAGAAAAGTGGAACCATCATCATGTCAGAAAGCTTTACAAAACCTGCATAAAATGGAGAATAAGTTGGTACATTCATTGTGAGGTGTTATCAGTTTTTTACAAGGATACTGCAAAACTATTTTGGAAGAGTACAACAATTTTCAGGGTTCAAATTTAGACAAAAAATTCAAAATTTGTAAAAGGCTTGTACATAGCTAAACTGAAACATGGAGCGCTCAAAAATGAGAAAAACTATAACTCCCAGTTAAACTTAGAAAACCTCAAAAATCAACATTTCATTATTAAAAGACACTGGTAATTGTCAAAGACAAGTCTTCTCACTTGGTGTATCTTAACATATGCATAAAATAACAAACCTGTGAAAAATTGAGCTCAATTGGTCATTGAAGTTGCGAGATAATAATGAACAAAAAAACACTCTTGTCACACAAAGTTGTGTGCTTTCAGATGCTTGATTTCGAGACATCAAATTCTAAACTTTGGGTCTCGAAATTAAATTCGTGGAAAATTACTTCTTTCTCGAAAACTACGTCACTTCAGAGGGAGCAGTTTCTCCCAATGTTTTATACTTTCAACCTCTTCCCATTACTCGTCACCAAGTAAGGTTTTATGCTAAAAAATATTTTGAGTAATTACCAATAGTGTCCACTGCCTTTAATTTTCCAAAATGCAATAATTCATTTGTTTGATTTTGAATTCTGAACAGACAATGTCAACAGTGGCGGTTTTATTACACAGCTACAGTAACATGAATCATTAAGAACTGGGTCAAACAGCAGCAGGTCAGCCCTCATAATGAAGATATGTTTCTGATTCTTGGGAATTTTGTTCATTAATATAGACTGTATCTTGGCATTGGATTATATTTCCTGCTTGGAATGCATCAGAGTAGCAGTCTATCAATCATTTACGCTGTAGTAGCTCTATGAGCAATATGATATTGACACCTTAATGTAAGACATAGTGAGTGCTTAGATGCGCTTCCAATCTGTAGTCGCTTTGTACACACTTGCTATACATTAAAACATCACAATCAGGGGTTTTGTTTTGCATGGTTGCATTCTAGGCTACATGTTATTTTTAAGGTCAGGCTCATGGAATACTGAGTAAATTTTTGAAAATCTTGCTTTCAAAACACACGATCGTTTTGTAATATGTATTTATTTGCAATTTACAGCTTTTTGTCAGGGATAAATTGAATGAAATAAATAATTTTAAATAAAATGTGCAACATACAAACAAGTGTTTTAACCCTTCAAAAATGACACACCCAATATTATTTTGAGTATATAATATGGGCTCATTGTTAAATAATTACAAAAAGCTACATTTTTTTTTTGGAGTAAAACACTCGACAGGTTCAAGGAGTGATTTCAGAATACGATTAAATTATTAAATTGGCACAAACATCTAGGCCTACTGCTTTTAGATAAAATAATATTTATAAATGTTGTAGTGAAATTGATATTTGAACTTGAGTGTTTGAAAATATTCCTTTTAGAATAGCAGTTTGTCTGGACTAATATATACGAAGATCACACTGAACATCACACTGATCTTGTGTGTTCTCCCATGTGAGAACTGATTGTTTATTTGAATTCTGATCTTCCTATTTCACACTTTGCAGTAAATCCAAACATGACTTGATGACACGTTGATGACTGTACACAAGGTGCATCATCAGAAGTCAGGACGGAACCCTGTAGCCTGTTACTGTACATGTGCATGTAGTAGGCCTACAGTATAAATACTAAAATACAGCACAGAAATTTAAACTGGATTGCCAGTCCGATGCCAGAGATTTTACAATCTGACCATTAAATTCAAAATGAACAAGTCCTGCTGTATTGTGTTTTTCAATTAATTGTTTGTTCTCAAAACAATGTGTTTAGAGTTTGATGAAATTTTATATTCTTTTAACTTCATTGGGTATCATTTCTTACTAAGTTTGACTCACAAAAGAAGCGAGATAAGAATTCTTTTAGTGATTGTTCCACTGAAAAGAAAAAAAAGTTTAAAATACAAAACTGTCATCGTTTTATTCTGATTTTGATCTGTTCACATTTTTATTCTGGTAATGTTAAAAAAAAGAAAAAGTAAGCCTATAGGGGCTTACACATTATAAATAAATAAAAATAAAAAAGTAAAAAGCAGTGATGCTCATGGCGCTTCAACATTATGACCCCTGGTAACTAGGCGTTAAATCATTCCTTAAACCATCTCAGCCTCCTGGGGAGTAGGTCTATACAGCCTGTGCTGCCAAATATGTAGCGCACTAAGCTAAACAGTCACAAACTCTGCCCTCACATGTACCCATTTACCCCTGGGTGGAGAGAAGCTTAAATGGTTGAGTGCCTTGCTCGAGGAAACAAGTGTCACAACCGGGATTCGAACCCAACTCTGCTGATCAGAAACAACAGAGCTTGAGTTTGGTCCTCTTATCCGCTCAGCCACAACCCCTCTTTTTTTGTACAAAAAATGTCACAGCTAACATGTCATCAGTCCACCCATCTTTTTGCCAATACACTGTTTGAAAGCTATAAGGTTAATTATACAAATCTTACAGAAAGTGTTACCTTGTGCGACCTGTACTTCCGGTCAAAACAGGAAGTTGAATTGAAAATATATTTCCAGGCCTTGTTTTGAGAGGCCTTAAAAAAGTAGGAACTGGGATTTTGACATGTTTTCCAATATTTGACAATAATTATCGCATGTACCTCACTATGTATTAACATTTTTAATGTTCTGTTGATTTTTATTAGAAGTATAGAAGTACTACAAATGAGAACCGTTGTCTTAGTGAGTGTTCAAATAAAAACAGTTTGTTCAACTGTGTGTTTTTATCTTCTTCTCATTCAGATTCTGTTCCACTTACGAGATTTCTGCTTCAGTTCAGTTTGAGCTAAAAGCCCCGTGGTATGTGAAGGATTCTGCCCAGCCTCCACAATTTGATCCAGACTGGTACTCTAATGCTGCACAATAACAGCTAATTTTGTAACAAACTCTGGAGGAAGAGTAGGCCTAATTTTCTCAAGCAAGGCAACAAATGTTTTACATGATCCAAAAAATGTTACTCTTGAAATCTGAATAGTTTAATACTTTTATTGTGGGGGGTGAACAAAGAATTGACTAGAGTAGGATTCGAAACAAGGACCTCGGGATTAATGTGCGATGCTCTACCAACTGAGCTATCTAGCCCTATATTAGCGTTCTTTCTTCAGGTATGACAGTCAGAAGCAGCACCCCCGAACAAAGACATTGACAAATATAGGGAGACCGCATTATTAGGGCTAGAGCTCAGTCATTGGTTCAAATCCCACATCGTAAATTCTTTGTTCAACCCCAAAAATCATTTTAGAATGTACCTAGTTTAATACTTGAAAGTACTTTACCTACCCTTCTCTGTTACTTTCAGTCCTTCTTTAACTGCTCCATATCTTAGCAAATAGGCCAACCTTCTCCCAAGTTTGGAGTTGTTAGGGTCAGCATACAGAAAGTCAGTTTTACTGCCATTCTTCATCTCTTCTTTCCCACTTGCTGGTGATTTCTGTTTAACAAAATAAAACAAATGGCAACCCTTTTAACTTGATGATAGTATCATGTCATTGTCTAAAATAAAGCAGTTTTAAACCTCATACGCCTGAGCTTAATATTTATGCATGAGTTACGCCACAATTCTAACCCAACAAGAGGCTATAGGCGCAGCCACTGCAAGTAGTGGCGGACATGGGCCTATGGCCTCATTTTGGGTAAGAGTGTTTTTGTAATGTGCGGCGGACAGGCTGTCAAAGGAGGAGCTGAGGAGGAGAGTCGAAGTGGAGGGGATCGGCACCGTGGGGAGAAGGCACATGCTGAGGTGGTTTGGTCATGTGGAGAGAAAGGAGGATGCCAACTGGGTCAAGAGGTGTTCCAACGTAAATTGTGGGTGGGCCTACACCCGTTGGTTGACCGCACAAGACGTGGCATAGCTCCGTGACATACGACATGGAACTTCTTTTTCAAGGAGAAAACAGACCAATCCAGAACTGAATGGACAACGGCCTTAAACCAACATGATGAAAGCAGACACATACTGTACCACGCACAGGCATGAACGCGCAGACAATGTATAAATTTAAGTTAGCTGGTGTACGCATGAAACCAAGGTAATGCCTTACTTGTTAGCAAAAAGCCCGACACCAAACAAAGTATTGGTGCTGTTAAATTTCAATTGTTTGTTTTTTTTCAAGACTGGTTAGCATGCAAAAATAGTTTGTAGATTAGGTGCAAAAAGATGAACAGCCTAAAGAATGTTCCTTAAAAAAATACCTGCAGAAGAAAAACAATAAGTTATGGTGATAATTAAAAAATGTCTTGTTAAAATTTATTAATGGAAATAAACAGTGTTCGGAATTGTTCTTCAATGCGTGGTTATTACTTTGGTTGGTGGCTGGCCGCTGGTTCTAATGCACCTCACCTACGGCTTGGTCCATTAACACTTGGTGACCAGCCATGAACCTCGTTCCCAGGGGTGATCGGTTTTGCCGTGCCATTTTTTCCCAGAGTGCCTTGCTCGATCATCACCCCTGGAATTTGTTCATCAAAGTGTGCTAGAATCTAGCACATTTTAATGAGCGCATGTAAATTGTAATCAATCCTTTCTCTGGACGCACGCATGTCTTTCATCTTAAGGAATGTTTTTGTTTTTCTTTTAAAAAAAAACGTGTTTGTGCCATAAAAAATGCAGGCGTGATCAACACGCAAATCTTAAAACTCCGCGCGCGCGAGCACTTTACATCAAATGCATTAACCCAATTTCATGAACCAATCAGCGTTGTTTCTCAGTACATCCCTTCTAGTGGTAAGTGACGCGAGGTATCATTACGGCACGCTGCCAATGGTAGCGAGTCTTGGTCATTACCACTCAGTGAAGACAGGCTCTCCCCACACTGTTATTCCCAAACTCATTACATGCATTGTTGTCATAATACACTGTAACACTGTAGGAAGATTGGGAGGAATTTAGAACACATTCAAATCCAACAAATTTATACTCAACACCAGACCCAGTAACGTGGGCGCTGTATTCCTTTTTCAAAATTTTGATGACCACGAATAATGTCAAAATTTTCAAAAAGGAATACAGCGCCCCAGTTACTGGGTCTTACTCATCACTAGACCCACAGTAACTGGGGCACCTGTACTCCTTTTTTCGAACTTTTGTCATTATCGGTCATACTGCTATTCAAAATGTTGTCATTATCAGTCATGCTAGAAAAAATTTCGAAAAAAGCAGTTACTAGGTCTAATTGAACACCAAGTCCAAGTTGGGCATCTCTATACAATTTTGTGACTTACCCTGATAGTGATACCATGGCCATGGCCATCTGACAGACAGGGGAAAATGAAAAATTTTGCTCAGGGAATGTTCTTACTACTGGTTTTATGCTTGGTAATAATTGAAATAATTAAAGCAATAACAATCAGTAAAATTTCATTCAATTTTTGAATTTGTTTGAAATTGAATATTTACAAATTAATTTCCGAAACTGGCTTACCTTACGAAGTAGAATACTTTTATTTATTTGTATAGGCCCATGTCCTTACTTTGTTGGTCTGCAACGTTTCATAACATAGCGGGAAAATGATGAAACACCATGTAATTTTTTTGTAATTGTATTGTATTTTGTAGGCCTATTTATTATAACTAACACTAACAGTAACACAAACCTATCAACTAGCAACACACAAAAGTGACAAATTATTGCACAACTCACCGAAATTGTTGTCCATAAAATTTATGAAACCTAATGTAATAGGATGTAAACACAGTGTTGCACAACTCACCGCCATGTTTCTAGCTCGTTTTCAAGAGGAAGGAAGGAACGCCGGTAAAACTTTCACTAAAACCTTGACCCTAATTTGACACAATTGTAAAAAGTGTAAAATTATGCGAGCGCGGCAAATCGGTCGTCTGCTCGGTCGTCTGCTCACAAAATTAATTAACGGCGGTATGATAGGGCGCCCTCATTAGTTGACAATCGGCTAAGTTGTAACAAATTAATTAACGGTGGTATGATAGGGCGCCCTATCATAAGTTGACAATCGAGTAAGGCCGTGTTTGAAACGGCCACTTTGGCTTGAGATACGACTAGATCACGCGCGTCTGCCTATTCTTCATCACATGCAGACGCGGTGATCTAGCCGTAGCTCAAGCCGAAGTCGCCGTTTCGGACACGGCCTAAGTTGTAAAAACAAATGTAAACATGGCGGACACGATAAACTTTAGCAGAAATAATTGTTCCTCGACATGGTTGTGAGATTAGGTGCCATGCAAAAGATGAACAGACCCTAAATTGACCCTAATTTGACACAATTGTAAAAAATGTAAAATTGCGCGAGCGCGGTAAATCAGTCGTCTGCTCGGTCGTCTGCTCACAAAATTAATTAACGGCGGTATGATAGGGCGCCCTCATAAGTTGACAATCGGCTAAGTTGTAACAAGTTAATTAACGGTGGTATGATAGGGCGCCCTCAAGGGCGCCCTATCATAAGTTGACAATCGAGTAAGGCCGTGTTTGAAACGGCCACTTTGGCTTGAGATACGACTAGATTGCTCGCGCCTGCCTATTCCTCATCACATGCAGACGCGGTAATCTAGCCGTAGCTCAAGCCAAAGTGGCCGTTTCGGACACGGCCTAAGTTGTAAAAACAATGTAAACATGGCGGACACGATAAACTTTAGCAGAAATAATGGTTCCTCGACATGGTTGTGAGATTAGGTGCCATGCAAAAGATGAACAGCCTAAAGAATGGCTCTTGGACATGTGCTGAACAACTGTGCATGTTGGCACAATACACTGAGACACTGTGTGAGGAAGATTGGGAGGGAAATTAGAACACATTCAAATTCAAAAAATTAAAAATACAATAACATATCATTCAACACCATTCTTTCAGGCCTGTCACACCTTGACGTTTTCGCCAGCGTATGCCGGTGTATGAACATTTTGACAATTATGCTGGCATACGTTTAATAAGTTATGGGTTGCTGAAACACTCTGATATACGGCGTTGTAAGGCGAGGTCGTCGAGAAATTTTGTGCATGCACAAAAATTCTCGACGAGTACCACCAGCGTGTGGCTCATAATTGTTCCGCATTTATAAGTTGTAGGTAAGTTATACGATCATTTACACATGACCACATACGTTACTTGTAAGTTAATCATCAGTCAACATACGTTGAGATAATGTCTAGCGTACCCAAAACTTATTTCTAACCTACGAGTATTGGCTTTGAACCTACATATTTGACGTGTTTCGGACGAAGTTTCAGTAGAACTTCATTCATTGAAATTGTTTGAAACCGGCTTATCTTACTGTTTGTAGAATATTTATTGTTATAATGTACTAACTTTGTTGGTCTGCAGCTATTTATTTATAACATAGCGGGAAAAATAACGAAACACCATGTAAATTGTAATTATTACACAAACATATCAAGTCAACGAACTAGCAACACACATTACACATGTCACATTGCTTCCACAACTCACCTAAATTGTTGTCCATGAAAATTAATGAAAAATAATGCAATTATGATGATGTAATTGTAAACACAGTGCTGCACAACTCACCGCCATGTTTCTAGTTTTCAAGAGGAAGGAACAGCAGTAAAACTTTCACATACATCCCTACTTTGACCCTTATTTGACACAATTGTAAAAAGTGTAAACTGTGCAAGAGAAAGCTCCACGGTGTCGTCTGCAGCTAGCTCTCGGTCGTCTGCTCACAAAATCAATCAATTAACGGTGGTATGATAGGGCGCCCTCATGCGTTGAAAATCTGCTAAGTTATAAAAAAAAATTAACGGTGGTATGATAGGGCGCCCTCACAGTCGACTAAGTTGTAAAAATAATTAACGGTGAAATGATAGGGCGCCCTCATATTTGAGGGCGCCCTATCATAAGTTGACAATCGTGTTAAGGCCGTGTCCGAAACGGTGACTTCGGCTTGAGATACGACTAGATCGCTCGCGTCTGCCTATTCTTCATCACTTGCAGACGCTGTGATCTAGCCGTAGCTCAAGCCAAAGTGGCCGTTTCGGACACGGCCGTTTCGGACACGGCCTAAGTTGTAAAAACAAACTAATGTAAACATGGCGGACACTATCAACTTTAGCAGAAATAATGGTTCCTCGTCGAATATGACTGAACTTCGAAGTCCGCTGTTGAATCAAAGTGAGAACGGAATATCAGAGGGAATTAATGGTATGTTTTGCGAAAAATAACTAGTCTTTTCAGTCCAAGCCTACGGTGTAAATGTAGGGGCGCCCTCACAGTCGGCTAATTGTAAAAAAATCAACGCTGAAATGATAGGGCGCCCTCATATTTGAGGGCGCCCTATCATAAGTTGACAATCGACTAAGGCCGTGTCCGAAACGGTGAGTTCGGCTGGAGATACGACTAAACCGCACTTGCTGCCTATTCTTCATCACATGCAGACGCGGTGATCTAGCCGTAACTCAAGCCGAAGTCGCCGTTTCGGACACGGCCTAAGTTGTAAAACCAAATGTAAACATGGCGGACACGACAAACTTTAGCAGAAATAATGGTTCCTCGTCGAATATGACTGAACTTCGAAGTCCGCTGTTGAATCAAAGTGAGAATGGAATATCGGAGGGAATTAATGGTATGTTTTGCGAAAAATAACTAGTCTTTTCAGTCCAAGCCTACGGTGTAAAATGTCAGGGAAAAGGAGTTACTCCTCGACTAGACCCAGTAACTGGGGCGCTGTACTCCTTTTCAACAATTTTTGACTTTATCTGTCGATAAAGTCAAAAATTGTTGAAAAGGAGTACAGCGCCCCAGTTACTGGGTCTACTCCTCGACGGGAAATGTGTCGTGTCATGTGTTTGTGTGTAGTCGTCGTGGGGTTGTTGTTGTTTTGACGGGTTCGTTTTGACATAAACACTGACAAGTGTCACTGTCAGTGACATACCAGGATTTGGATATCTTTCCGTATCCTGCCACCACTTTTTCACTCATTTTTACAAAGAAAAAGGGATAACTCATTGAGGTAAATTAGAGACTATAATATTTCATATCAATGAAAAAACTAAAAAGTGAAGGCGTGATACGGAAACAGTCAGTCATCCATACCTCACTCAGTCATCTGTCTGCAGTCCTCCTGCTTTCAGGTAGTTTTTGGATAACTTTCCGTATCACTATCATGCCACCAAGAGCGAAGTACATTAGATACTATGTTATTTCATATTTATTGAATGAAAACTAACAAGTGACAAACCAGGAATTAATTTTTGATATCTTTCCGTATCCTGCCACCACTTTTTCACTCATGTTTACACAAAGGGATATCTCGCTGAGGTAAAGTCAAAGAAGTCCTACAATGACATTTTCATATTGAATTGAATGAAAAGGTGGTGGCGTGATATGGAAACAGTGAGTTTTTACTTTTTAGGCATGTTTTCCCCTTTATAGGCAACGTGTTCCCTTTTTAGTTTTAATAAGAAAGACTCTGCTTGCTTTGGTAGTCTAAATAGGTAAACATTTAAATCCATGACCTTTGCCATTCTATAGCACTCTTACCAACCACTACTAGCTAGACTGACAGAGTTGCCATGTGAGTTTCAAATCATACATTTAGCAGAAGGTAGCCTACCCCAATGATTTGTCTATATGTTAAAGTTACAATGATGGCAAAGAATATTATTTAGTTTAACCCTTACACCAACAACTTTAAAATTAATCCTGATGCAAATTTAACATCCACTAAGTTAATCATAAAGAGAACTTGTTTCAATTCAGTGTGCTTTGAACAAACTAGCATAAATAATATACTTACTATTGTTTCTTTTGTTATGATTATTGCTTTGACCAGAAGATGACATCTCAGTTAATACAGATGATACAAATGAGGAGAGTGCAGCGACACATTGGCAACTCAACTATCAAGAAGCTGCCATTTATCTCAAGGTCAGACATGAAAGATGTACTGTGGTAGCCCAAAATACCCCTGGGCATTATAATCTTAAAATGTCCCTAAACATTGGCCCAGGGCCTAGCCTTGGTAGGACGTCAGTCAGTGCCACTGCACCGCAACGGAGGAGTCCAACCTGGGCTAGCCCAGGGCCCCAGAAGAATGTTGACCAAGGATGTCCCTCAACACCACTGACTAGTTTTTATGCTGTAATGACTATTGTGAATAAACATCTTTAATCTATCTATCATCATCTAATAAAGCACCCAAAATGTCTAAAGCCGTTAATTTTCCCATTTAACAGAAAACCTGGATACACAGGCAGCCGACTGGTCAAACTACATGTTAGGCCTGTATTGTTGTCAAGGTTGAGAGAGATCAAGTGCAATGGAACCTTCCTTTGAAGTATGCATTGGTCACACTTTTTGTCAACTTTAATAATATGATGAAACATCACGTCTTTTTGTACCATGGGGCTGATTTTGTATGATGATGTGATACGCATTTCTGCTTCCCCGAGTGCACCACTATATGTGGCTCATTGTAAGGGTTAATTGGTACAACTTGTGTAGTGGTGATTGTTCTTTGTTTTTAATGTATGACAGTGATAGAGAAAACTTTTTCCTTTAAAATTATTGACTCTTTTTTCCACTGATCTTTGATTTTCTAGGAAGGAGAGAATAATGAGCATTTTACGACCCATCCCAAGAATCAAGATGCATTACCAGCCTACATCTTGGTTCATAATGTGTGGTTCTATTTGATGGACTTTACAGCTGCTTTCCTTCTACTGGGACTTGCTTTGTGTGAGAATCCTGCTGTGCCTGTGTTCCAACTCCCAGAAATAGTAAGAATTATCAAGTTTAAAATGTATAATGACATTCTTAAACAAACAGTTTTCAGCCAAACTAATTGGTTCTTATACCCACAATGAGAGGATTGGGGCAACAGTCTGTTAAATTAAAGACAATCAACAGGACCTAAAACTACACTCTCAAACTACACTATAAAAAGAAATTACAAGTTTGGCTTATGTGAGGAAAAAAGTCAAACCCACATTTCAATTCCTGTAATCACTACAATGCAAAGCTTCAAATCTTGTTTTAATTTTTAATTTTTTATTAATTTTTTTTTTTTTTTTTTTGTCATGCCAGAGCAACAATGTCAGATCTCAGTATACTCCCCCAGGTTATTAATCAAGTGACATCATTTCAGTCTTTCAAATTCACATAATAACAATATTTAGGAATTGTTGTCATTATTGAATCTTTTAGGAGAATATTACATTGTTGAACCATGGAGGAAGGAAGAGAAGGAGCTGGAACGATGGGACTTCAAAAGTCGAACCCGTGGTACCGCAACCGTTTAACGACACCTCGTAATCACCCACATACCTTACACAGACAATGAGCGACCTGGCGTATGTGAGTTTGCGCGTGCGCACTTGGTTCTTCACTCAACTATGGTGTTGTATGTCGTATGGATATAATACAGAAAAACAACTTTTTTGAGACCTGATAAAAATTGTGTACACTTGTGCTCACCAAATCGAAAAACACAATTGAATACCAACCACCCTCGTGTGCTAATACCCAAATTTTGAACCACCGCTAGTGACCGGAAAGTCACAAAAAATGTATTCAACTTTACACGCAGGCAAGAGCGCAGACTGGCGGTACCACACGTTCTGTACAAAGAGATTTAATCCTACTCCTTAATCGGCCGTCCAGCTGGAGGTCTCCTATCTTTTTCCACTGGTCAGACAGGGGCATTGTCAGAGTATTCTTTTGTTAATCTGCAGTTTTGCGGGTCGTTCGAACTCCTTCTCTTCCTTCCTCCATGGTTGAACTGACACAAGGATTTGTTCTATGATGTTTTCAGATCCATGGTTTGTTAGAGCTGTTCTTACTGACCATCACTGCTATTGGTCTTGGACTAAAGGTCAGATGGTTAGGAATCAAGAAATTCATCACTCATAAGAGAACTTTATTCAAGGTAATCAACACATTTATTCAGTCAGGGTTTTTTGAGCCAAAATAATACTGAGTTTAATTATACTAGCGGCTTGTTGGGGGTTTTCACATTTTTATAACTGTGACCTATAAAGTCTCTGTAGGCAGTATTAAGTGAACATTAAAACCTTTGTTAAATTCGTGTGCCAATACTCCTTGTCAAATGAAATGAGTTTAAATGGTATTTTGCCTATTCCTCTAGACTATCGTTCTGCTTGTGATGTATTGTGAAGCCATCACAGTTCTAGTCCGTCAGAAGAGTCATTTTAGAATCACCAGATCCTTCCGACCATTCTTCTTGATTGATTGTCATTATTGTGGAGGTGTTAGAAGGTAAGACATCTCTTCTATGCAAGTTTCTTAGCCTGTTTCAGTGTATCACAGGGGATGAACCTTGATCGTTCCCACCGGTAGTTGATTTCCAGTGCTTAGTACGAAACCGCTGCAGGTTCAAGGGAACAGTGGAGAATTGTTTCTTATTTGACCAACTGTTCGTTTGCTTATTAAACTATGCAGACTCCGTCGTAATATTGTTTGAAGATGACAACAGAACTTTTTGAAGAGGAATAATAATAATACCAAGGTTTAACAAAATAATTGTTGCACGCTGTGACTGGGGTCCATGGGTTTTGTATGAATGTTGTGCCAGATGTAGGCCAAAATGTGTGGAATGGCAATGTTTAGACAATTTTCAAAAAATCTTTTGACATGCAAATTGCAGAGATCCCAAGATTCTTTTTTCATTTGTCATTAGATGAAACCTGTTCCAACATCCGGTTGCCAGAAAAAAAAGTTGTTTGATGTTGGCGCATGGCGCGCGAGGTTATGGAGATGCGAAAACGCAACATATTGGTAAAATTTTAACTTTGACCTCTATTGTCTCTCTGCGCCAACGAGATCCCACGCACTTTGCACTTTAATTTGTTTTAGGGATGCAAACTCTTTCATGTGAACTTGTTCAATTCATGGGATCTTATAGGCGCATTGAGTTATGAGGCGTTGAAAATGGCACGAGGGCACTGTTCGTCAAAGGTTCAGGTGCGCGTAACATGACGGGCCAACGAGACCCCAAATTTTTTTTCCCACTTTTGTTATAAGCCCAACTGGATGTTTCAAAAAATGTTTTACTTTTTTTGGGATGACCTTGGCGCACATTTTTGTGTTTACAGGGAATGTACTACTCATTTCACAAGGGCTTTTTGGCCCAAACTTTGATAACGGTTAACTCCAAAACCGAAAGCGTCAGCAAACTAATATTTTGGATTTATTCGTTTGGTATGATAATGTATCACTCTAATTTTTTAGAAGAAGATCTGAGAACCCATGAATCACCACTTGGTACATTCTTACAGGCAGGGACTCTTAAGTAAGGTGACTTATGTCCTACTTTCACGATCTTTTTTTGCTCTTTCTTAATATTAAGATTTGCTTGTATTTTCTTTTGTTATTATTCACATTTTGCAGTTTTTTTATTTTATATTTGGCTGTCTTTGAACTCCACACCTTCAAGCTACTACTGGTAAGAATTAAACTAATTAAACTAAGCTACTTCTAAATGTAATATTTGTTGTGTGCCGAATGTACTTGTTTACAGATTCTAGCAATACAATTTCAAACAAATTTCCTCTAAAAAATTACCTGAATGCATTTTACCAATATACAAAGGCAAAGCAGCTACAGATTGGTTTGAAACCTTAGACATGAAAACCCTTCTTGATACTCGCTAACTAGATTCTTAACATCCTATTCCTAGTGCTGATGCCTGCTACTTGTTTATATATTGTAATGAGCCGTCGTGGTCAAGGACTTGTGTTGTTTGTTGATTGACAAGAATTAAATGCTACGGACATAGACAGGAATAGGACAACACAAACAAATAAATAATTGTGACACAAAAACAGTTTTCCTTGAGTCTTTGATTCTCTTTGATTCTCTTCTTCTTTTTATAATCACAGGGACTTACATTTTCTTTAATCTTGACAGAAAATGGGGGAGTCGGCCCGGAGCAATCCCAACCAAAGTGGTCTATTTGCGTTGGCTGTTGAGACCCAGATCAGTACTGACTGCCCTCTCCAGATCACGTGGGAACGCAAACCCGGTGCCTAGATTGCCAGGAGGTGCTCCGGATGTCTGCGGTCAGCACTGCCTGTAACCTCAGTGACCTTATATAGTGACCCCTGCACATTAAAATATTGTTTATATCTTCCCCAAATCTGGTTGATATGTAAGCATGGTTGGTGTTGTTACTCAAGTTTTCAAACTATTAACAAAAAGCATCTCAGGTTGACACACTGTTCTTTTGGTTTTATACAGCAATTTTGCTTGTACAATCCAGAGTAATGTTGTGGGTGGTTCAATTCCACCAGTGCTTAGTTAAAGACTGTGAGGCACACTAACACCATGTCACTATGATGGATACTGATCGTGTTGTTATCCCTGTCCTTTGAAATATTCTGATCCCAAATAAGGTACATTTCATTATTATCAGAAGTATCAGGTCTGGAAGTATAAAAAAGTGCCTGGACCTAATGTCTGGTACAATGACTTACTGAAATTTGAATTCATTAGTCTGAAGTCAGTGCTGTATATGTCAGATAATTTGGGACAAGCTCTTTCAAGAAACAGGATCACCAACTTTTATATGACTTTCAATGTAGAAGGCTTTGGTGATGTAGTGGCTTCTATACAAAAGCTTAGCATTTACAAATAAAAAATACAAAAATAGCATTTACAATCCCTTGTGACCAAGCAAGTCATTATACCAGACATTATGCAAATCTGATTTGCAAATTTTTTTTAAAGTGTTGATTGGTGTAACATATAACGGTAAAGCAAAAATGTACTGTATTTTAACTGGTTATACCAGACATGTATTGGTCATTATCTTCAAGTAGGCTTAAATTCTTGATTCTGATTGGTCGATCCATAGCAACAAGAGTGTGATATAAACCTAAATTGCACAGCCCATAAATTATCACACGTGCGCTTGTGGATTACGAGAACATTTAATGCTTTTGTGACTCGGCCTTCGGCCTTGTTGGATATGGGACGCATAAGGGAATATTTTTCCGTATTCCACTTCTGCTTGTGTGATAACTTATATTGGAGGTAACATCAATAATTTCCTAATGCAAACATGTACATTACAAAAAACATGGGGCTAAGTAAAAACTGTCACAAAATAGTCCAAATGCCACGGACTTCTATGTAGTTGTAGTGGCAGGTGATAATGAGCTTTGAAGTTCATAATCAGAAGAAGAAATATATTTAAAACCTTCGTGATACTTCCTGGCACTTGCAGAAGTCCCACAAATAATACATCAATGCAGTCGTGTGGTCCCATTCACAATGGCCTCTAAAACACAGGAGTCTCATCCATTCAGTTCGGCGGCATTGAAGATTCCTGTACAAAACAAACAAGCAGAAGTAACATAATTGCTTCGATTCACTCTTCTGAAACAGTAAGGAAAAAAGATTAGGATGCATTAGCCAAATGGCCTACTAATGACACATCAACTTTCTTTGAGTAACTAGTTAAATTCATCAATCATGTAACCCCAACTCCAAAGAGATGAAAAGTTATGTGGAAGAACCAGATAATAACACCTTGTCTATATTCATGGTATTGGTCAGATCCCTGATTAAATACAGTAGGCATATCCCTTTGAAACAAAAAATTACTTTTGTTTTCCATATCCTATAAATTAATGTGAACTTGTTTAAATTTTCTTCCAAATCAAACTACATGATCAGTACATGCTCCCTAGCTAGTTGACTGTCCTAATATTGTTATGTGCAATTTCAGTGGTTCTGTTCGTGCATTGCTTTATTATATTGTATTTCTACGTTTGTCTTTGTGTTAAAAACATTACACATTTACTTGCAGTTCACAGATGCAGCAATTTGAAAATAAGTGATTTGTAAATAAACAATTAATTGGAATTGTGAATTGAACTGAATGATCATTTACTTCCGATCCGAGTCCATATTGAATTGCCTCTTCCATAAACCAACTAAGCCCAACAAGTCCTCCATCCATGTCTCATTGTCAGTAATTAGATTAGTCGTGATAACGTTACCCTCCTCCTGATCGGTATCATGCATGATTCATCATGAATTTCATGACCACTCCCAGCCCACTCCAGCTAAGAATTTAGATGAGAAGTCAAACATTTTACCTAGTTCTCTGAGTGAGTCATTTGAGTTATTCTATCACTCAGTACCTTTTGTTTTTACTTGTTGACTCCCGCCACAAGCTAAATCAGCCCCTGACGCCAATAATTTTAAGTCCCTCCTTGAGGCATGTGCAAATAAATTACGGGTATGTTTTTAAAAAGTTACAACCACGCTGAGTTACGTTGTTGTAGAGCTAGTCATCGAGAAATTGTGTGCATATGCACAAAAATTCTTGACGCATACCAGCGTGTGGCTCATAGTTCCACATTTATAAGTTGTAGGTAAGTTATACGATCGTTTACACACGCTCACATCGGTACTTGTAAGTTAATCATAAGTCGACATACGTCAAAAAATGTCTAGTGTACCCAAACTTATTTCTAACCTATTAGTAACTTAACGTGCTTTGAACCTACGTATTTGACGTGTTTCGGACGACCACAGAGCACAGAAGTAGTCTGCAGCTATTTATAACATACCGGAAAAAATAATGAAACGCCATAATTACACAAATGTAATCAATTCAACTCAACGAACTAGTGACACGCCATTGCACAACTCATTGTCCATTGCAAAACTCATTGTCCATTGTTTTTGTCCATAAATAATAACGAAATTCATGAAAACTAATGCAATCAATAGGAAGTAAAAATACTGTTGCACAACTCACCCCCATGTTTCTAGTTTTCAAGAGGAAGGAACAGCAGTAAAACTTTCACATACTTCCCTACTTTGACCGTTATTTGACACAATTGCAAAAAGTGTAAACTGTGCAAGAGAAAGCTCCACGATGTCGTCTGCTCTAGGTCGTCTGCTCACAAAGTCAATTAACGGTGTATGATAGGGCGCCCTCATGAGTTGTAAATCGGCGAAGATGAAAAATAATTAACGGTGGTATGATAGGGCGCCCTCACAGTCGGCTAAGTTGTAAAAAGAAATTACCCTGAAATGATAGGGCGCCCTCATATTTGAGGGCGCCTTATCATACGTTGACAATCGATTAAGGCCGTGTCCGAAACGAGGATTTTGGCTTGAGATACGACTAAACTGCGCTTGCGGCCTGTTCTTCATCACACGCAGACGCTGTGATCTAGCCGTAGCTCAAGCTAAAGTGGCCGTTTCGGACACGGCCTTAGTTGTAAAACCAAATTTAAATATCGCGGACACGGTAAACTTTAGCAGAAATAATGGTTCCTCATCGAAAATGACGGAACTTCGAAGGCCGCTGTTGACTCAAAGTGAGAATGAAATATCGGAGGGAATTAATGGTATGTTTTGCATGCGATAGTCGGCTATTAGTATTAGGGTTGTAAAAAAAAATTAACGGCGGTATGATAGGGCGCCCTCAAAGTCGGCTAAGTTGTAAAAAAATTAACGGCGAAACGATAGGGCGCCCTCATATTTGAGGGCGCCCTATCATAAGTTGACAATCGACTAAGGCCGTGTCCGAAACGGTGAGTTCGGCTGGAGATACGACTAATCCACACTTGCTGCCTATTCTTCATCACATGCAGACGCGGTGATCTAGCCGTAACTCAAGCCGAAGTCGCCGTTTCGGACACGGCCTAAGTTGTAAAACCAAATGTAAACATGGCGGACACGATAAACTTTAGCAGAAATAATGGTTCCTCCTCGAATATGACTGAACTTCGAAGTCCGCTGTTGAATCAAAGTGAGAATGGAATATCGGAGGGAATTAATGGTATGTATTGCGAAAAATAACTAGTCTTTTCAGTCCAAGCCTACGGTGTAAAATGTAAGGGAAAAGGAGTTACTCCTCGACGGGAAATGTGTCGTGTCATTTGTTTGTGTGTAGTCGTCGTGGGGTTGTTGTTGTTTTGACGGGTTCGTTTTGACATAAACACTGACAAGTGTCAGTGACATACCAGGATTTGGATATCTTTCCGTATCCTGCCACCCCCACTTTTTCACTCATTTTTACAAAGAAAAAGGGATAACTCATTTTGAGGTAAATTAGAGACTGTAAAAAGTATAAAATTATTTCATATCAACGTAGCCTTGCTCAAGGCAGTCGAATTATTCACTCCGAAAACAGGCCGTCGCTGTTTAAAAACCCACCCGTATTCACTGTGCGAATTCATCGCACGAGATGATGCCCCCGTACACTATCCGCATGCGTCAGGCCGACAGCCTTGTAGGGTTTGTGTTGAAGCCACTGACCTCATTACTATAATAAGCGAACAGTTCCCACGGTCAGCTCATTACCATAATGCACGCGAAAGACGAGACATGTTTACATTACACACCACCACTATGGACGCATGATAGGGTCCAAAGGTCGTGATAAGGGAAGTGCGTGATTGGACGTCAAAATGAATAATTCATTTGCCTCACATCCTGTGTTGTCTGATAGGTCTGACGAATGATATACATATTCATGAGCTGCATACTAGCATATCTGAGAGCCCCCCCAATTTCGTCCACTAGTATAATTTTTTCAATACAACACATTAAACCCGGAAGATACAGACCCAACAAGGCTGTTGGCCTGACAGCCTCCGGTGTACCAGTGCGATGGCTTGTGTGAACAGTATTCGTACGATCGGGTGGGTTTACAGCGGCGTCTTTTCAGAGCGAATAATGCGACTGCCTTGAGCAAGGCTAATATCAACGAAAAACTAAAAAGTGAAGGCGTGATAGACTGATACGGAAACAGTCAGTGTCACTCATACCTCACTCGCTCATCTGTCTGCAGTCCTCCTGCTGTCAGTCAGGTAGTTTTTGGATAACTTTCCGTATCACGCCACCAACCAAGAGCGAAGTAAATTAGATACTAAGTTATTTCATATTTATTGAATGAAAACTGACAAGTGACAAACCAGGAATTAACTTTTGCACTCATGTTTACAAAAAGGGATATCTCATTGAGGTAAAGTTAAAGTAGTCCTACAACGACATTTTCATATTGAATTGTATGAAAAGGTGGTGGCGTGATATGGAAACAGTGAGTTTTTACTTTTTAGGAATTTTTTCAAACTAAACATCCACTAACTTCCTAAGAAAACCTGTTTCAATTCAGTGTGTATTGGGCAAACTAGCGTAAATAATATACTTACTATTGTTTGTTATGATTATTGCTATGACCAGAAGATGACATCTCAGTTAATACAGATGATACAAATGAGGAGAGTGCAGCGACACATTGGCAACTCAACTATCAAGAAGCTGCCATTTATCTCAAGGTCAGACATGAAAGATGTACTGTGGTAGCCCAAAATACCCCTGGGCATTATAGTCTTAAAATGTCCCTAAACATTGGCCCAGGGCCTAGCCTTGGTAGGATGTCAGTCAGTGCCACTGCACTGCAACGGAGGAGTCCAACCTGGGCTAGCCCAGGGCCCCAGAAGAATGTTGACCAAGAATGTCCCTCAACACCACTAGTTTTTATGCTGTAGTGACTATTGTGAATAAACATCTTTAATATATCTATCATCATCTAATAAAGCACCCAAAATGTCCCAAGCCGCTAAGTTTTCCATTTAACAGAAAACCTGGATACACAGGCAGCCGACTGGTCAAACTACATGTTAGGCCTGTATTGTTGTCAAGGTTGAGAGAGATCAAGTGCAATGGAACCTTCCTTTGAAGTATGCATTGGTCACACTTTTTGTCAACTTGTAATAATATGATGAAACATCACGTCTTTTTGTACCATGGGGCTGATTTTGTATGATGATGTGATACGCATTTCTGCTTCCCCGAGTGCACCACTATATGTGGCTCATTGTAAGGGTTAATTGGTACAACTTGTGTAGTGGTGATTGTTCTTTGTTTTTAATGTATGACAGTGATAGAGAAAACTTTTTCCTTTAAAATTATTGACTCTTTTTTCCACTGATCTTTGATTTTCTAGGAAGGAGAGAATAATGAGCATTTTACGACCCATCCCAAGAACCAAGATGCATTACCAGCCTACATCTTGGTTCATAATGTGTGGTTCTATTTGATGGACTTTACAGCTGCTTTCCTTCTACTGGGACTTGCTTTGTGTGAGAATCCTGCTGTGCCTGTGTTCCAACTCCCAGAAATAGTAAGAATTATCAAGTTTAAAATGTATAATGACATTCTTAAACAAACAGTTTTCAGCCAAACTAATTGGGGGTCAACATATCATATACCCACAATGAGAGGATTGAGTTTGTTAAATTAAAGACAATCAACAGGACCTAAAACTACACTCCCAAACTACACTATAACAAGAAATTACAAGTTTGGCTTATGTGAGGAAAAAAGTCAAACCCACATTTCAATTCCTGTGATCACTACAATGCAAAGCTTCAAATCTTGTTTTAATTTTTAATTTTTTATTAATTTTTTTATTAATTTTTTTTTTCATGCCAGAGCAACAATGTCACATCTCAGTATATTCACCCAGGTTATTAATCAAGTTACATCATTTCAGTCTTTCAAATTCACATAATAACAATATTTAGGAACTGTTGGCACTATTGAATCTTTTAGGAGATATGACATTGTTGAACTGACACAAGGATTTGTTCTGTATTATGTTTTCAGATCCATGGTTCGTTAGAGCTGTTCTTACTGACCATCACTGCTATTGGTCTTGGACTGAAGGTCAGATGGTTAGGAATCAAGAAATTCATCACTCATAAGAGAACTTTATTCAAGGTAATCAACACATTTATTCACTCATGTTTTAATTGCCAAAATAATACTGAGTTTAATTATAATAGCGGCTTGTCAGGGTTTTTCACATTTTTATAACTGTGGCCTATAAAGTCTCTGTAGGCAGTAAGTGAACATTAAAACCTTTGTTAAATTCGTGTGCCAATACTCCTTGTCAAATGAAATGAGTTTAAATGGTATTTTGCCTATTCCTCTAGACTATCGTTCTGCTTGTGATGTATTGTGAAGCCATCACAGTTCTAGTCCGCCAGAAGAGTCATTTTAGAATCACAAGATCCTTCCGACCATTCTTCTTGATTGATTGTCATTATTGTGGAGGTGTCAGAAGGTAAGATCTTAGTGTCTCAGCCAGTATCGGTGTATCACAGGGGATTAAGAGTGTGTGCATGTACACTGTGTCACCCCTCCCCTCCAGAAATACAAATCCTCAAATGAAATCCAGACTAAGGAAATACCTTTAAATGTTCTCATACTACCTGTACTTTTAGAACGATACGTTAAGAGAAATGGCAAATGGCAAAAACAGGAGATCTAATGAAGTGCATGGCATTTAGTTAGTATAGCAATACAAAATGCTCCCATTTAATATTGAACTTATCTAAGTTGTTACTCTTAACAAAGAAAATGTGGCAGATATACAAATGATGCGACGTGACGTCGCTAATAGAGCCGATAAATTTTCTAAAAGTTTGGTGGCAATATTGCAGAGTGAATCTTAATATATTGTTATGTCTCTATTGTAGAGTACTACGTCAGATCTTTCAGTCACTGCTTCCAATTTTAGACGTCATGCTACTGCTCTTCTATTTCATGGTCATCTTCTCCATTCTAGGTAGGTGTACATTTTTAAATCATTTCTTGAAGTCTCAGTCTAAATGGACAGTTCAGGTGTATTATTATTATTATTATCATTATTATTATTATTATTTATTATATTATTCTATGTGACCTGTCACAACGAAATGAGCTATAATTCGCACTGTGCCATTTCCCAGTGCAAAGTCAAATCATTCTCAATAGATAAGTGAGAACTCTCTTGTTCCCACAAGCTCTGTCGGCTTGGAGGATTATTGTTACCCCAAGTGTAATATACCATTGGAAAGCTCTTGATCTGCAGAACTCAGAAATACCAATTGTAATTTATTTTAAATATAAAAATAGATAATAGAGCCGATAAATTTCTAAAAGTTTGGTGGCAATATTGCAGAGTGAATCTTAATATATTGTTATGTCTCTATTGTAGAGTACTACGTCAGA
The DNA here is from genome assembly GCF_032118995.1 of Asterias amurensis. Classification (NCBI taxonomy): domain Eukaryota; kingdom Metazoa; phylum Echinodermata; class Asteroidea; order Forcipulatida; family Asteriidae; genus Asterias; species Asterias amurensis. Next base: position 25,858,998 of record NC_092653.1, on the reverse strand, counting down.
TCTTTCAGTCACTGCTTCCAATTTTTGGTATTTTCAGAAATACCAATTGTAATTTATTTTAAATTCAGACTTATAGCTCATTTTGTGGTGACAGGTCACATGTTAAGTATTGCTGTGAAAAATCCATCATGGTGGGTGCTTCTGAAGTTACCTTTGACAGTAAATGTTTGACGCTCATTTGTATATAATGAGTTCTATTTGGAACGTCTCAAAGTGATTGATACTTTGTAGTACTAACTTCACATTTTGTGAAATTTCCTGTTCTTGTTCATAGATACCACATCAACAGTTTGTGACAATCTAATTATTTCAACTTTAGTTTTTACCGTTACGGGGGAAATCGGGTGATTTAAAAAACAAATTGACATTACCGGTACTGTTGCAATATTTTCCTTTTTGCAGGTTTTTTCATCTTTGCCAATATTGATAAGAATTTTGACAGTTTGATTGACAGTTTCATCAGTCTCTTCATTCTAATGACAACAGCAAAGTAAGTATAGTATTATCAAAATGGTACTCAAGTACCCAGTATGAGTACTGTTACACTCGCTCACTCACTCACCCCAGCTTGTATACGCCTGCAACCATGGACCTCCTTTTGTCCCTCTTTTGTTTATACTTAAACTTTTTTGCAACATCTCCCATTGGTTTTGTACACGTTTTCCAACTGTGGACCTTTCCCGAACCTTGGACCCTATTGTCCTCTTTTGTTATAGGTCCCCAGTTTGAGTGTGTGTACCTACTCACTCCCTTGACCCAAGTTACTTGAGACATGCGAGATTATACACATCACGATCCCTCATGCAGCCAGCTAGATCTCCAATCCTGTATCTTCTTTCATCGTCTTCACCGTGTTCTTGATTGACCTCCCTCTGTTTGGTTGAATTTGTACATTGTTACCCCTATAGTGTACCATTTTTAGAGCCCTTTCATAAATTCTTTGTCCTGTTTCTATTCCAGTTTTCCGGATGTCATGATGCCAGCCTACAACAAGAGTGGTTGGTCCGTGTTATTTTTCATCGTCTTTTTGATCTTACAACTGTACTTCCTAATGAATTTGGTAAGTTTATTGTGGAATTTGTTTTGAATGTGATTTTTTTAAACATTGCTTGGTCTCTCAGCCTGCTGTGTATATATTGTGGATTCAGGTATTATATTGTCCAGGCAAACTGCTTCTACAAAGGTTAAGCGGCACTGTAAATGCACAATCATTGTATATCATAGAATACTGAAGGTCCCTTTTTTTTTCTTTTAAAACAAACTCAAAGAGAGTTGACCCTAGTTGACTTGAAGTGTTATGATGTGTATTTGTATTCATTTTGATGATTGTTGATAATTTCATTGCATTAGAACTGTCCATCACAATAAGTTGTTAGTCACATTTCGCAGTTATTATTGATGTTGATCAAACAGTGAGAAACTTTTAACCAATTCCAGTGGACAGGCACTGCCTTCCAAAAGAGATTTACCCAGAATGTACCCAGAATTTACTAGTTTATACAGTTACATGTTCTACACCATGCAAAGCTTCAAACATTGTTGACAGTCATTGAGTGATCAAATAATAATGATAAAGAGCACTGGTACATTAGTCCGGGGGTCGTTGGTTCGAGTCCCACTCTAGTCCATTTGTCTTTGTTTAACCCCAAGATCATTAAAAATTGTACCCAGTCAGTTTCCCTTGTGGTTTATATTGATAAAGTAATAATGATATCTCATTTGTTTGGTTACAGCTTCTGGCAGTTGTATACGATACATTTACTGGAATAGAAAAGGCAAAGTTTAAAGCCCTGCATCTACACAAACGCACAGCCGCCAGTAAGGCCTTCAAGTTCTTATGTAGCCGGAGAGTGAGTGTTTCTTTATTTTATTTTGGTTTGAGCTCCTCCTGTGGTGCTATGCACTTGTTTCTACTTAAAGGCACTGGACACTATTGGTAATTACTCAAAATAATTGTTAGCATAAAACCTTACTTGGTATCGAGTAATGGGGAGCTGTTGATAGTATAAAACATTGTGAGAAACGGCTCCCTCTGAAGTAACATAGTTTTTTTGAGAGAAGTAATTTCTCACTAAAATATTTGAATTGAACTTGAGAACTCTGCTGTGGTCTCATATTCATTGCATCTGAAAGCACACAACTTTTGTGACAAGGGTGTTTTTTCTTCCATTAATATCTGACAACTTTGATAACTAGTTGAGCCCAAATTTTCACAGGTTTGTTATTTTATGCATATGTTGGGATACACCAAGTGAGAACACTGGTCTTTGACAACTACCAATAGTGTCCAGGGTCTTCAAAGATTGATAATGAATTTGACTTTGTTTGTCATCTTCCTCTGCATTCATTGGAAGGACACCTAGCTGCCCAAACCAAACACCAGAGATGTAATGTATACTTATATTATAGGCCAGTGGTTTGCATGGAGCTGGTACACCTATGCCTTGCCACTTTGTCATGTCTTGTATTGGTCTAGCTTAATTCATGTACATTAATCAATGCTCAGCTTTACAGTGTTGTGTGTAAGGGTTTGTTTATGGCACAGGAAGAATGTTTGGGATCTACAATCCCGGCCAAAATGCTTGGACCACCCATTCGCACAGGACAGTAAACATTCTTTCCATCGTTCCCCCCGATCAATATTGCTGGGAGCACAGACCGTGCGATAAGGGCCAACATTGAAAGGGGGCACTTGGGCCGTGGTGGGGGGGCCCAATGAGATATGGCCGCGTCTGTAGGTTGACCATCAGTAGTTCATGCTAAACCTGAACACAGTGATCAACTCTGTTTTTATAATTGATTCATTTGTACCTTCTTATTCCCTAGCATCCAGGCAAAGTCAGTTTCAACCATTTTCAAGGCTTGATGAAATTCTACCGTCCTCGTTATAGTAAACGTGATGTCTTACTGGCTTTCAAAACCCTGAATACTACAGATACAGAGCTGCTTAGTATGTCAGAGTTTCAGGATATATATGACGTAAGTTTGTACAACTATTAATATTGCTAAGCAGAGAAAGAGCTTACTATTAATATTGCTAAGCAGAGAAAGAGCTTGGCTGAAACGGAATACCACATTACATCTCATGTCATATGCCTCTCTTAATATTTATGCATGAGGTACGTAACAATGCTAACTCAAAACGAGGCGATGGGCGCAGCCACTGCAAGTGATGGGGAACGTGCGCCCATAGCCTCATTTTGGGTAAGAATTATGACGTCATGCATTCGTATTAAGAGAGGCGTATAGGTTTCCAAATATTGTTTGGTTAGAAAATAAATTTGTTAAACAGTTTAATGAAACCGGATTATTGAGTTGAAGAGGTCATGAAACCATTTGACTCTGCATGTTTATTATTTAAACCACAATAGCACGCCCCCCACCCCCCCCCCCCCCAACCCAACTGGACTAGGCCCCTGCTCGCCCCCTCGGGTGTGCTTTAATAACGGACCATGTCTTCAGTCAGTGCAGGCTCGTGGGGTGCGAAGCTCCGCTGCTCTCCACAAGCACTCTCCCACGAAAGCCTGAGACTCGGTACTTTGCTGTACTTTAAGATACCGTCCTTGCCCGTCAAGGGCGTGTCCCAGGCCCCGACCCCAGCCAGGCAAGGGGCCCGCCAACCCTCTCGGTCGTGCTTTAATAACGGACTGTGTCTTCAGTGCCGGCTCGTGAGGCCCTGAGCTCCAGTGGCCCCAATGAGCACTCTCCCACAAATGCCTCCAACTTCTTACTTTGAACCAAGTCCAGACTCCTCCCAGGCCCCCATAGTTGTAGTACATTATGAGCAATCATCATTTTATCACCTGGTATGGTATTTCATTGCATAGTTGAATCATGAAATTAATACTATTCTTACAGGTGGTTCAGCTCAGGTGGAAATTAAAACGAGATGATAACAAAGTATGGTTTGATGCTCTGATGTCTCCTTTCAACAAGCCATTTAAACTACTTCATCGGTTCGTTACTGGTGACATATTCAACTACTTCATCTGTGAGTATAATACACAAGACACAAAACATATCAAATCATAGCTGATAAACCTTTACAAACCCATCAAGGCTGTTGTTTGTGCCACGTGTACGAGGTTGAAAGTAGAAAGACACGACCGTACTCACGACTTCGCTATACTGTTCTCGCTGTACAATGTACTGTACATACAATGTACTGTGTTTGTTGTTCGTGTATGTACAGCATGCAGACTGCGGAATCATGCCGTGCCGAGCCAGGGCACACTACGCCAACAGCCTTGAGTCGATGCTAATCAAATCAAAGTATTGTTTTACTTTACATGACCATGTAGGTAAAAAATGAAGCTCACTTCATTAATTATAAGGCAGGTTTAAGATATATAATGGGAAGATTTTTCAAGTTCAAATTGGTAGACTTTTTGGTTCAGATTTAATGTCTAAATCAGCCCTCCTAAGTGTTACATTATATGTTATACCGCCCTCTTGTGTTGGTAACTACAGGCAGTTGCCATGTGGGCCGGCATTTTGTTATTTTGAGAGTTAGAGAACATGACCAATGATACTAGAACAGAAGTGTGTGTTTGTCTTTTTTCCCCTTTCAGATATGGTACTGTTTGGTAACGGCATTGTCTTTATCTACAAGACGATAATAATCTCAAGTAAGTAGAATTTCTCTACACTGTTCTTTTTAATAAGTTGGATCCTTTTAAGTTAATTTATCTTCCTGCATATTAAAACTAATCAGCTGTGTTGTCAAACTCATATTTTTCTGTTAACGTTATAAACTGATAAATGTTTTGTCACAGATTTGTGTTTGTTCAGACCAGGCTTATTTCATTAGAAGCAATCGAAATAAGCAGCAGTGATATGTGGGGTTTGCAAATGCTCTTTACTCAACTTTGACTGTTTCCAGATGGAAATGATAATAATAATAATAAACAAGACTTATAAAGCGCATTTTACAAGATACAATGCGCTGGTAAGAGAGCTACGAAAAAGTAAGTTTATGAGCGAGAAGAGAATAGATCATGTGTTTTTAATTTACTCTTGAATGTCTGGAGTGTGTTGGTGTTTCGAATATGACTTGGTAGGGCGTTCCAGCATCGGGGACCAGCGACTGAAAAGGACAGGTCCCCTGCCATTTTGTGAGTGCGAGGGATTGTTAGATTCTGGCTGGAGCAGAGCCCACTCCGACCAGGTATATGGATTAGCCCTGGTATGAACTTTATAATCACTGGGCTTTCAGTTTCTTTTTCAACCGTTACAAATCTGTACCTGGTGTTTCATTAATGCAGATTCTGATGCCAGAACTATTGATGAAGACTTGTTACAGGTTAGCTGGTATGACTGGACGTTCATGGGAAGTAAGTATCTGATTTTGCATCCCATCATTTATCCATCACTAACTTCAATCCCAATCATAACCAACATTCATCCTTCAACTTAATCTGTTAACCCAGCTCCATAGCATCCTCATCCCATGTCAACCTTATCCCACACCCAACTACAACTTGATCCAGGCAGCAACCTTGACCCTCACCCACTGCATCCCATGTCAACATCAAACATACCCAGCACCAACTTTAGCCCCAACCTTTACACCTCACCAACCTAGCAAGAACCTCAACCCATACCCACACCAACATGATACCCTCAACCCCAATCCAGCACTATAACCTTATAACCAACCTTATCACCCCTCACCAATCTGATCCAAACAAATACATTGACCCCTACCTAGAGTAACACCACACAAACAATAAACCACCAACCATGCCAATCCAATCCCTACCCAGCATTATATGGATATTACCTTCACCATTTCTAATTATTTCAGTTTTTGTTTTATTGTTACGAAGTTTACGGGGCAGAAATAATTCTCAAGGTAATTGGTCTTGGAGTTACTGGATATCTCAACTCAGGGTGGAATGTGTAAGTTGCTGCAATCATTGGATTGTTTAATGTGTATAAACTGTAATTAGGTCAATTGAAAATTTACTTACCCGCAAAAAAAACCCAGGGCAGCCTAAAGATCTCTTATAACCCCCTGTTTTGACAGAAGGACAAAGTTCTGGAATTTTGCATTACATATTCCCTGGTAAATGGGAGATTCTGAGCATGAAATCCAGAACTGTTGTCCCTCTTTGCACTGGGCAGAAGAAGTATTAAATGATGCGAGTTGAAGCACAGTGAACGCTGCACAATGGAATGTCTGGCCATGTTAACATGTCACTCACTGTTGACCTCTTACCACAACAAATTGTTTGAAGTGTGCACATGTCTGTCGGCAGCTTCCTAGGGTAGAAACTATTCAATAACCTTTCGAAAAGATTAAATTTTCATATCTTTTTCATATTTAAAAATAATAGAAAGAAAAAAACTAGCACAAATGTGGCATGTATGAATTATATGTTATGAGTCATTTATTAAAACCCTAATGGATTTGGCAATCAAATTGTTTATAAAAATACATAAACTTTTCTTCTTGTATTGATTCAGGTTTGATTTTGTTGTGACGGTCATTGCGGTGCTAGGAATTGCTGTTGAATCTTTAAATTCAGCGTTTTATTACCTCGTCATCTTACGCCCAATTAGACTGCTAAGGTAAGATACAAATACAATCCATGGTATTACAACTGCTGCATGTTGTGTTGTAGTAATGGCTGCCGATCGACCAGTAGGGGGCGCAAGCATGACTCTCCATCGGAGCACTGCTGACTTGTCCCCTGCAGGCCGAATGAGGAACTCGCTTGCCAGAGAGGGCGTCTCATGACTTGTTGAGTGTAAATGAAGCTCGGAACGAGGGACAGAAAACCATGTTGTTTTTATTCTTTGTGTCATTTCAAGCTGTGTACATCGCAACCCCCAGCCAACGCTACAATATGGTACAACTTTGGTCATGTTGTCAAAACATTTGTTAGGTCTCTGAGGAGTTTACAACTTGTTCAGTTAATTTATCGGGCCACACATGCTTTATGATTCTAAGATCTGTTGGTTTACACTTTGTGTGTTTGCTTTTTTTCTTCAGATTATTCAAAATTAAGAAGCGTTATCGGGACGTCTTTGGAACTTTCTATGTATTACTTGGTAGGATGTTAAGGTGAGTGCAAAGATTTTATTGAATACTCATTTCGGAAAAAATACCTCCCTGCTGCTGAGTGTGCGCGCTGAAAATTTGAACTTGCCGCCCAACAATGCGTAACAGAACCTGCCGCCCTACAACGCGTGACTGCTGCAAAAGTCCTACCTGAGTTTGCTTGAGGCCGTCCAGTTGCCCTTGATTGAGTCATCAAGAGACAAGTAGCGCTTTTTGGAACCTGAATATAAATGTAAGAATAACAGATATTCAGCTTTTTGGGGCACTTCTGTTTTGCTAGTCCTGCAGCTACATTTTAACTTTCGAACCCTTAATCAATTTCAAATTATCAGATTGTATTTGCACCTAACTTTATGAAATGTTTGATGGTTGTTTGGGTTAGCTTTAGGGATCAGATGATTGGAATTAATTTATTGTTCTAAAACCAATAGTATTTTCCCTAAAACACGTTGACTCATAGAAGCTGTCGTAATTAACTGCAAGATTAATTAACTGAAGCAAATGGCGAGATATAATTTTTTAAATATACATTATTATGGTGATGTTTGTTTGGTTACAGCGTTGGTATTGTTTTAGTCGTCATGTATTACTTCTATGCTATTATTGGAATGGAATGTTTCTCTGATGTTGAACTGATGAACTGCTGCAAGTAAGTCTGAATCTAGACATCTGTTATGAGGGGGGGGATGCTTAAAGTGTGTTTAAAATACTGATGCATGATTGGAGATGACTTTATGCTTAGTGGGTAGGGTTTGAAACTTTGCATGGTGGAAGTATAACTATCAGAGGTTTGCAGGAGAATACAAGCATACTGATCGAAATGTTGAGATACCAACCACCGGTTCTTTTTAGAACCACCGCTACTCAAAGTCACATGGTTAACGCAAACCTCTCTTAGACATAATTATTGAGTTTAATTTTGGGTGACATATTTTGATTTGAAATACAAGATTGCAAAAGAGATCTTTGAAATAAATATTTCACATGCATTCCTTTACATCAGTTTATAACATAACAATATTAACTAATGTCCAATTTCAAATCCAGTGATGGCTATTTTTTATTCCAAACTTATCTGTGTTCCCATCCATAGAAACACCAGCTTTGAAGGTTTCTTCAGCAATTCCTCATCGTACTACTTTTACCTGAATAATTTCAGCAACATTTTATACAGCTATGGTAAGTTATAACATGACACTATTTTTTACAATTGTCCTTACAAATTACATTTGGATGAAACAAAGGAGTCCCCAAAGGGAATGCTTGCATTGTTTTAAATCAACCAGTCCAACCATAAACGCTGTCTCTTGATAAGTAGTGTTACAAGTTTTTGAGGTAGATTTCCTAGTAAACAAACACTTAATGTTTCAATCTTTCAAATTCCTTTTATTTCTTTTTTTACATTTTGTTTCAGTGACATTATTTGAGCTGACCGTTGTCAACAACTGGCATGTTATCATGGTAAGTACATCACAAAAAAAAGAAGTCTTTGTCAAATGCAAATAAAAATTAGTCATTGTTGTCTGTCCACGTTTAGGTCTAATATAGATGCTAAAATTTGCATCGGGGATACAGAATATTCCCTCATACACGTCGGCACTTTCTTGAGTTCCGTGAAAACAAGTCACAGGCACATGACTCGAGTGGGATTCTAAACCCACAACCTTTGCACTGCCACCGAGATTGCCCGGTAACTAGAGGCATATAAAAATAATAACATTTAAGTCATTTGTTTTTCTTTGTTAAATCATTTCACTCTACAATTTTTTTCCCATAATTAATTTGACTGAAATGTTTTTTTTCTGCCGATTCCCATTTTGCTCTTATTTTAGTTTGGTTTTGCTTACACCACAACACAATGGAGTAGGATCTACTTCATACTCTTTTATCTCTCTAGCTTGGTAAGTACACAGACAAATCCAAGTAAATCACCTTAATCTTAATAAATGTACTTGTCTAATTTTGAATTTTACATGATTGACTGTACTGAATCCAAGATGTTGTGATAAGTTCATACAAATACAAGTTGACAACGGGACAGTAATTTTTTATCTTCCAAATTCTCATAAACTAAGGTAATGAAAGAATAAATTTCTCTTACTGGAAATGAGTCACAATTTGTACTTTGTTACATTATTTTGCATTTTGGTTTTCAGGTTGTGGTGACAATCATTGTGACGTTCATCTTAGAAGCATTTGTCTTTAGGATGCAGTATGGACTTAAAAACCCACAAGCAGATGATGAATGTAAGTGACGATCTTTCTCTTGAATATTCTGTTACATTCCGAAAAAGCACAGCAGCAAAATTTGTGTGAAATGGAACAAAAACAATGACCTTGTAACTAAAAGCACAAAAGTAATAAAAAAAAACACAATGAGAATGGTATTCAGTCCATGAACCAATAAAGCAGAACAATGAGTTAAAACAACAACCCAGGAGTAAGTTGCTTTTACTTTGTAGCTGAGTGTGATCATAGGCCCCATATGCACCAGCAAGCTGACATGTTTTAAAGACAGTGGACACTATTGGTTATTTTCAAAGACCAGTCTTCTCACTTGGTGTATCTCAACATATGCATAAAATAACAAACTTGTGAAAATTTGAGCTCAATTGGTCATTGAAGTTGCAAGATAATAATGAAAGAGAAAACTATGTAGTTTCAGAGGGAGCCATTTCTCATAGTGTTTTATACTATCAACTTCTCCCCATTACTCGTTACCAAGTGAGGTTTTATGCTAATAATTATTTTGAGTAATTACCAATAGTGTCCACTGCTTTTAAACAGCTACCTGAGCAGAATGTTTTCAACATAAATTGTATTTTTACTTGTTTATAATGCACCTTTTCACCATTTCAATGTAATTTTGATATGTGTACACTTCTGAACTTTTCGTAATTATCGGTTAAAAAGTCAGGCCCCTACCTAAAGGTTTTTTGAAAAACTAAAAGAACTTCTAGATTTCCTCAATTTGTAACAGACTCCATTCTGTTTTGCTTTAATAGTCGTCAGTTCTATCGAAACTGAGATGACAATATCTCTACAAGAGCTGGAGAGATTTTATTCTTCAGAGTTAAGGAAGGATGTTGGATTGGCTGTACAGCAAACATTGCTCAGAAATTTGGTAAGAGTTGCTTTTTAATATTTGCATCCAGAATGACAAATTGTTTGCTTACATTGTTATTCGTGGTTTGACTTTACTCTTATGAGATAAGCACTGAATACTGTTGCTTTGTGTTTATAAAACCATCATAAAAGCAAAAGCCTTAGTGACCCTTTTTAAGTTTCCTTGCAAACTTAAGAATGAAGTAAAATAACTGTTTTTAATTTTTGTTTATTGGTATTCCTTTTGAGGGCTTTTCATAAAAAAATTCAGATCTTTAGGGTTGTGGTCCGCTCTGACTCTGACTGACACATTCTTAGTAACTTTCAATAACTTAATTTGCAGATACTTTACAATTTAACGTGTATAAAAGTAACCTCTAAATAACAAATTTGAGGACTTTTACTCATGGGTGCTTTGACATAAACAAATTAATTAATAAATAACATAAGCTTTTGCTTCTTTGTAACTTTTATTGTTTTGTTCTTGCAGTCTGATCGGATGGCAACATACAAAGGATCAAGGAAAAGAACTAAAGCTGATCTGAGTAAGACCATGTATGCTGATGAAATCAAGGCAAGTCTGATGCAATAAAATGCATTATATTAGACAATTTGTTTTGTGCTTTCTGATCCAAGTAACTGTTTGTCAATAATTCTGTTGTCTGTACACATTGTATAATTCTGTAGTCTAGTGTTTTTAAATTAACAAAGTTGGCTTTATTACCAACAAAATGTCTCTGTTTAATTACTAGTCATAGTTTATTTCTTTCGAGTTTGAAAGTGAAGTGGTAATGATATTAAGGGTCACCTGTGTGTGCGGTGCCAAAGTTGATTCTACTCATAATATGTACATATTGTGTGTATGCATGTGGCGGAGGGGGCAAAGGAAAATGACCCCCCTGGCCCCCTGTAGCTATGGCACAATATAAGACAGATTGAACAACACTTTGTTAAACTTGTTGCTTTTTTTTCAGCCTCAAATACAACATAGAAATTGCCATTATCTTTACTCCAAGGTCTATCTTAGTGGTTTTTATATATGTTTCCTTTCTTCACCAGGAATGGATAAAAGAGCAAGATAAGACACATCGCAAAGAACTTCGGCAGTTTCTCGTCAGACAACTCAGTAGATCAGCCTCCCAACGATCTCTCCCAGTCGTTCCTGAAATCCTCTCATCAGATGATGATTCAGGCCAAGACATGTCAGAAGACGACCCAATATCCCATCAATTACAGACATTTCCCGTTGAGAATCCTGCAGTATCGAACGATTATCAGCAAAATGAAAGCGAGTTACCATACTGGGAAATAGAAGAAGAAATCAACCGAGTCAAGCAGGCTGAGGGAAGACTACATCCAAATGTAAAAATACGATATGATGTGAGCTTAGAAACCAGAAACAATTGTCAATTGAGACCTGAAAGTGATGATGAAGATGATGATCAATTGATTGCATTATGAGAAATGCGGAGGCAGAGTCCTCCATGCCAAATTGCTGCTTGCCCTTTCGATGACACAGTACTTTATTATAAAACTGAGATACCATCTTGAACAGTCTTAATAGGGAAGTTTAGCTGCCAGTTACGCAAGCAAAAACGTGAGCATGAACGTCTGAAATTGTTGTTGTAAAAATCTATTGTTTTAAGCATACATGAAAGTACCATTTCTCACGTCAGGTACATGTACGTACATGCAGAGGTCATTCTTGAGCATGAACTAAGCCTGAAGTGGTGACGTCACCTAGAAACGACACCATTTTCTGACGTTCACGTTCATGTTTTTGGATGTTTTAATAATGTGCAGCTAAACCTCCCTAATAGCTACTTTGGACGTCTTTCACTCTGCGCTCCCTTAATCCATACCTTGGTTTGCTTCAACATGATGCAGTTCATCAACAAATAGCCTAAACCAAGAAACCCAGGCAGTCTTGTGAGATTCCACACAATTGGGTCTCAAGTCACATGTCCATGGAGGGTAGGATTGTTATTGTTTTAAAGGCACTGGACATATTTGGTAACTCTCATAGACCAGTCTTCTCACTCTGTGCATCCCAACATATGCATAAAACAACAAGCTTGTGAAAATTTGAGCTCAATTGGTCATCGACATTACAAGAGAACAATGAAAGATAAAACACCCTTGTTGCACTAATGTCTCACAATTGTCCATCACAATGCCTTAATGGGGACAGTTGAAGGCAGGGTGAAAACAGGATTTATTCAAAGATGAAATCAAACTTGCAGTTTATTTATCGTCGGCCCATTGATATAAATTATAAGGTCATTAATTGCAATTGCATGTTCGTAATGATCAAAAGGTCATATAATGAGAGATAGGTATAAGTTTGAAAAAGTAAATCAAAATGAACATTTTACTTAGAAAAATGAATGTTTCTTTTTGCCAAACACATACTCTGAAGACCACTCTTGCTCAATCAACCTCCATTTACCAGGAGCTCCTAAATATGCAAAAGCAAGTTCATGAAACCTATACACGTTGCACTATGACCTTATAGTTCTGAGCAGAGGTTATGTAACTTTTACTCCAAGCATTCCTTTCGTCAGGAGTCATGTCTGTAAATTTACTGGAAAACAACAATTTCCTCAAATTGGATTTTGTCAGTTATCAGTTCAAGATTAATAATTGGTCTTTCATGTAAAAATCTAGCTGTATTTAAATTACTTTAAGGATCAAGTGTATGACATTACAAAGGTTTAGCGTGTGACATGTGTACTGTTGAAACCTGTCAAACATCAAGTACCAAGCTAGTACTAAGAGCAAAGAGGTATCTTCGCTACATGTACAAACAGTAAAGGTTGGAATAAGATTGACGTGTGTGGAGTTTACTTGGAAGACATTATAGTGCAGACCCTAGAGCTTTAATACATATCATTATTTAACATGTTTGTTGACCAAACATACCGACCCAAATGTTAAGTGCTCTCACTGAAGTTTCTTTATCAAATAGGGTAGATGCTTTACTAACAGCAGTTAAGGAAGAATTTGGTTGTTGCTGAACATCGCCATAACTCTTTTAGAATGAATAGAATTGGCTCTTATCATTTCTTATCCTGTATGTGTATTTGTTTTCTATCATAAGGAAGAAACCAAATTAATTTTGTTGAAGATATTGATAATTTAGTTGAGCTGTTTTATTTTTTTCTTTCAAGTCAAATTGTTTATTGCAGTGTGATGTTGATTAATGTCTTTCGGGTTGTACATGAAATTAATACAGTCATAAAGGTTGTACTTGAGAAAGAAAAACGGGTCGATAAAGGCTGAATGGACGGTTGCATTTTTGTTAAATTAGCGTTTGCTCATGCTACCGATTGACAAACACATTCCATACTTGTTCTGCCATGTAGTTTTATAAAATAAAGGATGCTAAGTTTACAATGTCAGATGGCCAATGCACACATCTTTGTCAGTGGTGCAACATAGAACGTTATTGTACGATATCAAAATATTAGTTATGTCCAGGTCAAAATTCCAGTTGAACCTAGTTAAACTGGTTCAACTGGAAAAGTGACCAAACTCGTCCATTTTCCATATTAACCAACTGGTTTGGACTAGGTTTAACTGTGTTCAACTAGGTTGAAGCTATATATTTGGTTTGCAGTAACACCATGTGTGTATCTGCTTGCCAGGTAGAGTTGTTCTTAGGGAACTGTCTTGCTTTATTCTACTGCTGTGGAGTAGAAAATCGGCAGTAGAATAAAGCAAGACAGTTCCCTAAGAACAACTCTACCTGGCAAGTAGATACACACATGGTGTTACCGCAAACCAAATATATATTGATACCCCACCATGCAATGCCTCAAATCCTATATAGGTTGAAATTATAAATCTGTTGGTTTCTGTCCGTTTTCCATATTAAACTAACTGGTTTTAAATGTCTAACTGCCCCAGAATATGGTGTTGCATGCCCTTGCTTATTTTAATTTTTATTTATTTATTACTTATGTGTATTTTTCAATTTCTTACTGCATTCCTTTTATTTTTTGTAAATGGAGATAGAAGAAAATTAATTTTATCTAGAAATAAAGTACTATGTGATGAATTTCAACTCGTTCGCAGTGGTTTCTTTGCTGAAATGATTGTTAATAAAAAATAATATTATTAATAAAATGTCAAAAAGAAAAGAAGTTTAGGTATCAAAAGAACCATTTCCCTAAAAAGCATTTACAAAAATTAAATATATTAACATATTTTTAACAAAACTTTTTGGCAAGGGGGTGTTTTGAACTTAAAAAAAATAACTAATCGTCTGGCCGAAGTAATGTTTTCCTCGTTTATATTCTTTCTTTCTTTCTTTTTTTTTTTCCATGCCCTAAATACACTTCCGTAGTACCAATGGGCAAAACTGCATAAAGAGGGCGTTCAGCCTTTTTCGAAACTGAAATTTGGATCTGGCACCACAGTCGCACTATAGCTTGGCCCCGCGGTTGTTGTTACAACATTGCGTGTGCTGTGCGTGTAGACGGTCAGGGCTTCGGACGAGAGGACGGAGCCTGAAGCCCAAGCCAAAGCCGAAGCCGTGGTTTCCAAAAGGCCCAACGATATGGAGACCCGAATGAATAGTCTGGTTTACAATGTCTACTTTCTGTGTTTTCGATCGTTTGGTTTGAGTCGGGTTACTGACACGTGAGCGCCATCTTTGAATTTCAAGAGTAACTTTGTCTTGTGATCTTACTCAACAAAGAAAGCTGTCTATTCGGTAAGTGCCCTATTTTATTCATAAAAAATTACGTAGAAATAAAGCATGAAATGTGGAAACATCACAGTTTGAGAAAAGGGGGGTTATGAGGGAAAGGCCACGATGTCCACATTTATTTTTAAAATCTCGTCGGGAACGGTCGATAACGAAAATGGAAAGGCGCGCAGCCGGGCTGGTGAGTAAGGCGCCCTGGGCGCCCGTTGGGGCGCGTGCAATAATAATACGATGTCGACGTGTGTTTTTCACAAATTAAAGACAGTGGACACTATTGATAATTGTTAAAGACCAGGCTTCTCACTCGGTGTATGTCAACATATGCATGAAATAACAAACCTGTGAAAATTTGAGCTCAATTGGTCGTCGAAGTTGCGAGATAATAATGAAAGAAAAAACACACTTGTCACACTGACAGAGTTGTGACTTGTGTGCGTTTAGATGGTTGATTTCGAGACCTCAAGTTCTAAACTTGAGGTCTCGAAATCAAATTCGTCGAAAATTACTTCTTTCTCGAAAACTACTCCACTTCAGAGGGAGCTGTTTCTCTCAATGTTTTATACCATCAACCTCTCCCCATTACTTGTTACCAAGTTTAGTAAGGTTTTATGCTAATAATTATTTTGAGTAATTACCAATAGTGTCCACATGCCTTTAAC
Organism: Asterias amurensis; assembly: GCF_032118995.1. NCBI lineage: Eukaryota > Metazoa > Echinodermata > Asteroidea > Forcipulatida > Asteriidae > Asterias > Asterias amurensis. The sequence goes on along the minus strand of NC_092653.1, from coordinate 25,843,457 downwards.
ACATGCATTTCTTCTCAAACAATGTTTTGTTGTTGAGTTTCTGTTTATGCATTGTTCAACAATGTTATATCTGGAAATTGTTTTCACCAATGTAATAAAGTTGTCCCTTTATGTGACCCCATAAAATGCGTTTTATTTAGTCTTAATTTTTTTTAATCGTTTTTTTACTTGTCAAAAAGTTGTTGAGCCATTATTCATGAACATAGGACCTACCTGTAGGGTTAACCCCACAAAGAGCAAAGATTTCTCTAAAAATGTGTGTCAACCTTCAATGCTAAGTAAAGTGTGATGTCACTATACAAATCACTTTGTTAATAATGATGAACAATAGTAAAAGCGAGCCCAGGAAAATTGTAATCATTTGTGTGTTCACCAAGTAAATAAAATATAACCAGGGTGTATTGATTCTTATTTCTGTGTCAGTTTTTTTCTTGTCAAAAAAAATGTTGTCTGATTGATCTTCTGTTATTCATTATTCATTGAGGAAAAATGATAAGATGGGGAAATGTTTGTGTTCACCAAGGAAATATATTTGTCAAAAAGTTACGATTCCTAAAATGTGTATGTTTTCATTATGTACCAAATTCTAACATTGATAAAAAGTTACCAACACCTTAAACATATATTTGGTTTAATTCTCCATCAATTAATGTAATTGTTCAATCATATTTTCCCCCCTTAAAAAAAACAACAAAAGTAAAAAGTAAAAACAATTTTTTTTTTTAAATAAGTAAATAAAATAAATGAATACAAATTCTGGTTAAGGGTCTGGCCTCATAAATACCTTGTGCACTTAACGAGAAAAGGTTCACCCCAGTATTTTTGATTTTGTTTTGCCTGCATATCGACTGTGACACTTATTGTAACCTGTAAATTGCATAAAAAGTAGTGTACACGTATGTTTAAGAAACGAGTGGTAAATAAAAAGCTTTAAACAAAAATTTCTCCAAGTGTTGTATTAATTCCAGTGTTACTTTAAAGTCTCAATAGCTGGTCACGTCTAGTCCTGGACGATATCGAAAATTTTGACTGGCGATATATCGTCAGGTATATGTCGCCAATATGACGATATATGGTGAAGATTTTTGAAAATCGAAAGTACCCTTCAGAAGGGGACAACAATGGCCCAATCGCACGCTAAAAACATGACTGTTGTGTTGTTAAAAAAATAAAAAAAAATAAAAAAATGGACTGCATAAATTAGATAAATTTTATTCAAACCGCTTTGATGAAAATTACTGAATTAACATTACATCCATATTCCATGAAACAGAAAACGTAATATTTGTTTGTTTTACATCACTGGCTCTGAAGCAATTAAATCATATTTGTACCTCAATCGATTGGAGTGTTGCGATCTCTAAAAACCCACGGAGGAAAAACCTGGCGCCGCTATTTTTATTCCAATGCGTTCACAATCATCACTATACATGTGCATGGATATTCACAGTCGATTCGCTTGTGTTGGTCAACTCACCGTCAACACGACCGATGCTATTTTATATAGCTGTGTGGCCAAAACAGTTCCAAATGCAGGAAAGCGCTCTCTGTTGTCCTGTTGTCTTCTGTGAAGAAGCAAGATGGCGGCCGACGGCTTTTGCCGCCTCAAGATAATTGTTTTCACGATAAAAAAAATCCTCATTTTATTACCGAAATGTAACCAAAACTAGTATTTTCAGTGTGTCCGACATGGTCCGACATTTCCTGACGACAATGTGGTGATTTCTGGTCAAGGGAATGTCCCCTACAGCTTTGCACCCACGCGTGGGCACGGAAACACTCTGTTCATTCATCCCCTAATAACAACTTATAAGAATAACCGTGGGATCGAGGTGATGGATACTGCTACGTGGTGATTTCTGGCCAAGGGAAATTCCCCTACAGCTTTGCACCCACGCTTGGCCACGGCAGCACTCAGTTCATGCATCCCCTAATCATAGTGTTAGCCAGAGGGGTGTCTGGGTGTCTTTTGGACACCCTGTTTTTAATTTGGACACCCTGTTTCATCTGTCATTTACATGTAAATTTATTGTAGGTGAACAATTTGGACACCCAGTTTTAAAATTTCCAGCAAATTTGGACACCCTTTTACCAAATCCTGGCTAAAACCTTGCCCCTAATAATAAAGTACCATAATAACAGTGGGATCGAGGTGATAGATACTGCTCCGGGTATTCACACAGCACATAAACGGTTCAAGAACGTTGGTCATGCTTCAGCGCTGCAAAGAGAGACCACCATGTCTAGATATGAAGGTATGCGTTCAGCCACAACTTTCATTCAAAGTCGTAAAAGACAGCATCAGCCCTAACAAATCTTATTTACCTATGAGATTGTAAGAAATCCGTGGGAAATACTCGATATTTTGAAAGATATCGTCTATGAAAAAAATATCGTTTAGAGACGATATTTCGATAAATTCAAAACCAACATCGATATTGGCGATATTGTTTTCAATATCGTATCGTGACGATATTATCGTCATATCGTCCAGGCCTAGTCACGTCACTGTGATTGCATGGTGTCAAGACTAGTGACCAGAGAAAATGTCAGTTAGGACAGCATATTGGAGAGGTTGATCTATAAAACAATGGTGTGACAATAACTCCTCTACTCTGACTTTCAAGTCGGCTGACCTGAAGTGCTAAAACACAGAACGATTAAGGCTGCTACAGATGCAAGTCTATACCAAATACTTATGAGACAGGAGAGTAAAGCTTAACAATTTCACACAAGGGTTACACATTGAAGCTTTAAATCGTGTCAACGTGCCTTCAACTGAATCCATCCTGCGCTGGCCTGGACACATTCTACGTATGCCCGAGGAAAGCATCTTGAAGGCCTCTCTACAGTGTATACAGCAAGTTGTCTTGGAAGTGCACCCGTGGACGTCCTCTCCTCCCCTACAAGGATTGAGTGAAACGAGACATCAGTGCTGCAGGCATACCAGCAGATTGGCCCAAGACCAACGTTCATGTCGGCATCTGGTCCAACACGGCACTGACGGGTACATGATGCATGGTCCCAGAGCCTGGAAGATCGACGAACAAGCACGCAGGAATGCCCGTGCTGTTGAAGCTATCTCTGCCGACACACCGCCTGTCAAGACGGCCTGATGAAAAAGAGTGGGTGACAAGAGACAGAGGCAATTTGTGCACAGTCATGACATCAAAATAAGTAATATAAGTGATTTTTGTTAGGTCCATACCTTATCTTTGAAAGTATTACACACACAACATTTCTCTTAAGGATTGTCACTACATGGTGAAAACATGTAATTATTGAATTTTCAGTTTGGAAGTTTCTCTTTCTGAAGTTGACCCCAATTTTCTCTAACTTTGACACAGTAGAGTGGGCAACCATCTGGACGTTTGAGATGTCCTATGTCCTCATGGGAGGATGCAACTGATCACCACAGATGTTAGAAAGAATGATTGACTTTTTAGTTGGTATTAGAACATTTACAATTACTGCCTTTTGATTTTAAAATCTTGTTTGGCTGAGACAGAACAGTCCTGACAGGTAAGATTTATATTTATTAAGTGAACTCAAGACGTAGGGGAGTGATTGGATAAAACACAAGATGGTTGTTTATCTAAATTCTCTTTGTATCAATACTCATCAAGTGTTTCTATGTTTAATTTTCTTTAAGGAAAGCTGTCAACTGATGCAATGTAACTTTGCTTCATGCTGTCGGTAGTATCAGGAGAAGTTACCCCAAGTAAGATGTCAACTTTCTGAATATCGTCAGGTAGTGAATGGATTTGTCATGAGAGATGGATGCTGTTATTCTCTATTCTCTTTGTATCAATATTCATCAAGTGTATGTAGTTGCTGGACACCTCTGAAAAACAGTGATTCACTGAGAGGTTTCCCCAGGGTAAAAAAATAAATAAATAAATAAGTACTTTTTATGTTTAACTGATTTCCTCTTTTGCTTTTGATTCGAGCTTGCAGAGACAAGCTGTTGAATTGAAAGTGACAGAAGACATCAGTTAAAGGCATTGACACCTTTGGTAATTGTCAAAGACAGTCTTCTCACTTGGTGTATCTTAACATATACGCATAAAATAACAATCCTGTGAAAACACAGTTGGTCGTCGATGTTGCGAGATATTAATGGAAGAAAAAACACCCTCTTGTCACACGAAGTTGTGTGCTTTCAGGTGCTTGATTTCGAGACTCAAAATCTAATTCTGAGGTCTCATAATCAAATTGAAACATCTAAGTGGAAAATTACTTCTTTCTCGAAAACTAGGTTACTTCAGAGGGAGCTGTTTCTCACAATGTGTTATACTATCAACAGCTCTCCATGGCTTGTAACCGCGTAACTGTTTTTATGCTAACAATTATTTTGAGTAATGACTAATGTGTCCAGTGCCTTTAAGCAGCCTTTCTTAAAGAAAAACAAACATGAAACGTACTTGATGAGACATGTGTATCTACTGAGTGAAGTCAGGAAGTGAATGAAGTGATTGGATAATAGACTGGAAATGGTTGATGTTTATCTCTATTCTCCTTGTATTAACACTTGCAAACTGCTCTTTCTGTTTATTTTCTTTAAGGAAAGCTGTTTGTCTTCTCTTGCTTTCAATCCCTGCTGGCTGAGGATCCGATGCAGCAGTGAACTCACATGGAGGAGTTGACGGAAGAAGTTTAAGGAGCATTGCCCCATCAAGGCGCTGCCCCTGAAGATGCATGGTGTATGGCTGCGAGACATGGCCCACATGAGTGAGGCGCATCCAGCAGATGGAACAAGCAGAGATGAGAATGATCGGGTGGATGTGTGGGGTGTCTCTGACTGACAGGCTGTCAAGTGAGGAGCTGAGGAGGAGAGTCATGGGGAGGGAATCGGCACCGTATTGAGGAGGCACATGCTGAGGTGGTTTGGTCATGTGGAGAGAAAGGAGGATGGCAACTGGGTCAAGAGGTGTACCAATGTAATTGTGGGTGAGCCCAAACCCACGGCCGTGTCGAGAGCTCTGTGTCGAGTGACATACACCTTCTTAGAGTCGATGCAAGGGATGTGGCGGACAGGGCCAAGTGGAGGAGAGCCATATAGGGAGAAATGCAGGCCAACCCAGAAGCGTCTTGACAAGCCTTCAAACCGACATGATGACTATGATGTTGATGATTAGACAAGCTTTGGAACCAGTCCTGATAGGTAAGATGTCGGTCTACTTAGGAGTGATGGGATAATGGACTTGAGATGTGTTTTTTTTTTATCACTATTCTATTTGTACCTATAGTCATCAAGTGCTCTTTTTGGTTTTTTTTCTCTAAGGAAAGCTGCTTAACTGTGATGTCTTCTATCGCTTTCAATTTTTGCTGGCAGAGACAAGTTGTGGAAACCAGTCCTCATAGGTAATATGTATACTACTTAATAGGGAAAGTTGGGAAGGGAGTAGAGTGATGGGATGATCAACTTGAGATGGTTGCTGTTTATCTCTATTCTCTTTGTATCGACACTTACCAAGTGCTCTTTATATTTGTCTTTCTTTAAGGAAAGCTGCTTAACTGATGTCTTTTATTGCTTCCAATTCCTGCTAGCTGAGACAAGCTGTGGAATCCAGCCCTTGTAGGTAAGATGATAACTTTCTGATTAACTGAATCATTGATCGGACGGACAAAGTATTATAATTGATGGTTGCTATTAACCTCTATTCTCTTTGTATCGACACTTACCAAGTGCTCTTTATATTTGTTTTTCTATAAGGAAAGCTGCTTAACTGATGTGTTTCATTGCTTCTAATTCCTACTAGCTGAGACAAGCTGTGGATTCCAGCCCTTGTAGGTAAGAAGATAACTTTCTGATTAACTTAATCATGGAGTGGATGGCTTATAATAGTTGATGGTTGCTGTTTATCCTCCATTCTCTTTGTATCAATACTCACCAAGTGTTTTTTTTATAATAATGTTGAATATTTCTAGTGTGCTATGTCTGTCAATTGTTAACACTCCCGCAGCTAAGGTACTCATATAACCTCAGCGTGGAAGGGGATGAGAAGTAATTTATGTGAAGAGGAATGACTAGCCACACTGGGATGACTTACACAGAAGATATTAGTTATGTTTTTTCTGGGACGCCGGTAGTAGTTCTTGGGGATATTGTTGTAACAGTGAAACCATGACTGCGAAAAGGAAACACAACAAACTACCCATAAAATTCTCATTGGATTTTGTGTTCATATATTATTATCTTTTCTTGATACTATCTAATAGCTTACAAATCAAAATTTTACAACAAAAACAAAATTAAGTGCAAATATTAAAGAGGTTAATAATAATATATAAACCTTGCATATCCTTCACTCAGTGGTGCTTTAACATACAATACTTTCCTGCAAGTAATTTGATAATAATTAAGTTTGAATTATGAAACCAACTCCTTTTACATAGCACCCTGTAATGGTGTACAAGGTGCTGTGGCGCAATATGCAGCCAATCAAACCAGGAACGCCAAGGCAAGCCCCTTTACTTTTAAATAAGTGCACTGAGTTCTTTTACTTGTGTTATACAACACACAGGACCAACAGCTTAACGCCCCATCTGAGAAGCATTATGGTTAAGTGTCTTGCTTAAGGACACAGTTGTCACCACTCTCAATCCCACACTCTGCAGATCAGAAACACCAGAGTTTGAATCGGATGCTTTTAACTGCTTGGCAATGACACACCGATGATTCCAATAATACATAACCGCTTAAGCATATAAATTAATTCAAATTTGGCTACATTTCTGAGCTAATAGTATGACCCATTTGCTTAAGTAATCCCTTGGGTATGTTTTATTATTATTTACCAAAGGAAATCAAGAGTAGTGACGAGGTCTTAGACTGGAGCTTAATACCGGCAAGCTGAGATCGTTGGGGGTGTGATAAAGGACCAAGTCAAAGGTGAGATTCTTGAAATGTCTTAAAGGCACTATGGACCTTATTGGTAATTACTCAAAATAATTGTTAGCATAAAAACTGACTTGGTAACGAGCAATGGAGAGCTGTTGATAGTGTCAAACATTGTGAGAAACAGCTCCCTCTGACGTAACCTAGTTTTTGAGAACTATATTACTTCACTCAAATATTAAAATACTTCAGGCCTTCGGGACTCGATGATTAAGACTTCAGGACTGAAGCCTTTTATTATGCATCTGAAAGCAAACAAATTTGTGCAACATGATTTGTTTTCTCTCTATTATCCTCTTGCAACTTCGATGAAAATTAGGTCAAAATGTTCACATATTATTTGTAATTTAATGCATATGTTGGGATGCACCAAGTGAGAATACTGGTCTTTGCCAGTTGCCAACGGTTCCAGTGCCTTTAAGACCAAGTCACTGCTCTTTTGTTTAATTGATGTTAAATTTGCACTGAGGATAAAGAATATGAACTTTGGTTTTACGACAAATTACACAATGAATATTTAAAACAGTGAATATATACAACAGTGAATCATTAATTTAGGTTAATTGTCAAAAGTTACTCAGTCTTATTTACCACAAGGGTGATCGATCTATTTGACACACCAGTATAATGTGTCGACAATTTGAATTTTCAGGTGGAATCGATTGTCTTTAGAGCTGCTTTATCAGCACACAAAATAGCTAAGCACAGCAAAATTGTGCTTACCAGAATACAGTATACTAGCCAAAATACCATATTTACCTGGTATCCTGCTCGAGGCCTGATTGCATTGCTTAAAAATTATCTGCGTATGGCAAAATAAGTGGGATTGTCAAAGAAGGTAGTTGAGACATGGAACTTTGGTTGATACAGTAATCTGTGAAGCAAACTTTTTTGGGGTATAAGCTTCCATTTGTGCTTAAAGTCATTGGACACTTGGTGATTACTCCAAAAAAAAATTGCATAAAAACTGATTGGTAACGAGCAATGGAGAGCTGTTGATAGTATAAAACATTGTGAGAAATGGCTCCCTCTGAAGTTGAGAAAGAAGTAATTTCTCACTATGCAAATATGAACTGAATTGGAGACCACAACAGAGGTCTCAAATTCAAGGCATCTGAAGCACACAACTTGTGCGACAAGGGCTGTTTTTCTTTCATTATTTTCTCGCAACTTTGACTACGAATTGAATTTAAATTTTCACAGGTTTTCTAAATTTTACGCACATGTTGAGATACACCAAGTGAGAAGACAGGTCTTTGGCAATAACCAAACATGTCCAGTGTCTTTAAGCAGCTCTTTCAAAATTGGGCCCTAAAACCTTGTTTTTGTTAATGTTATTTGATTTGTTACATTGAGTTGTCACGCCTCAGATGATTGATACGTTTGTCTAGTAAATGGGGACCTTGCACACAGCAGGTTGGATCCTGTCACATGGTAGATCGTTGAAACTAAACTCCCAAAGCTGTGCGCAATTTTCATTACCATCTTCATTATCAGGCTGATTACCAGACCAATTTATGTAAGGGATCTCGGTCTCTCCATCCATGCACTTCCAGGGATCTTCAATGAATCAATAAAAATGTAACAATAAGTTTGGGTACTTTTTGTACTGCAAAACACATTGTCCACAGATTTACATTAAACCTCAATTAAACTCGCACTGTTTGAAGATAATGATAGTAGAAAGCATACCGCTAAAATAGTACTTGCCGAGGTGATGGTTTTTGAGAAATGAGTAAAACAATGTCACAAAAATACACTTTACATGCTAAAATAATGTTCGTCATTAGAGACAAAACTTTTTGTTGTTACTTGTATTACTCATTTCTCAAAAACTACAGCACCTCAGCAAGTAATATTTTAAGGGAAGCCTTCCATCATTATTTTCAAACTGTATGAGTTTACTACAAAAACTGGACATCGTGTTTTGTGTTCTTCATAAAGTACCCAGACCCTTTATACCACAAGGGAAACTGACTGGGAAATTTTAAAAAGATTTAGGGGTTGAACAAAGAAGAAATTACTAGAGTGGGACTCGAACCAACAACCTCCGGATAAACGTGCTGGCGCTCTACCAACTGCTTTCTAGCCTTGTGTTAGCGGTTTCCAACATAAATATTGAAAAAATAAACTGAGACCGCCAATATAGGGCTAGTTAGCTCAGTTGGTAGAGCGCCGGCACGTCAATTCGGAGGTCGTTGGTTCGAATCCCACTCTATACACGCCTAGCTATACACCGTGTTTATAAATCAATTCAAATCTCACCTGATGTAGAATTTCTCATACAATTGATCCAGGGATGGTTTTTTGAGATGCTCCACAAAAAGAACTGTTCCTCTGTTGAGTTTGGCGCCGCCATGCTTCCCCCAAACTGAACACACTTCTGCCGTGCTGTAGACCATTGTAGGGCTTCAGTGACTTTGTAACAGTGCATTTTGTAGTGACTCCAATAAATAGGACACACTCTTTTGGATATGCATCTGCCACTAGCTTTATCATACAATTGAAGTGACATGAATATAAGTAACAGAGTAACCATCAAACTTAGTGGGTTCATTTTGATATTGATACTTTCAAGCTAGTCCGGCTTATGGTTAAATAACGCACAATTCCTGGCTTATAACAAGCATCTATTATCAAATAATATTTTGATGAAGTTTTTATTAATAACCATCAAAACAGGAAATGGGACTAAGAATTTGCATTATGGGGGTGGTTAAAGTTTTGCCCTAAGAAAGATTCATGTATTGTGCTCTGAATATTTAAAATTTGACATATTTCTGATTGTTTTTTGTTTAAAATTGGTAAGACTTGACATATTATGGTTCAACTTTTTAAAGGGAGCAATACAGCATTACTATTGTAATGATTAAAGTAAACTATAACCCATATAGTTTTGGAATGAAGTCTGCCCATTTTTAATATAGAGTGGCACGTTTTACCTCTTAGCTGCAGTTTCCAATATCAGGCCGGAAGTCCAACCTATCTGCTCCAGCTTTGTATTGATTTTTACTTCATCTGTGATGAAAGCCGAAATTAAATTTGTGTTTGGCCACCATCTATTGAAGGTTAAATGTATGGTTACTATGGCAATACCATATGATGAATCATATTAAGATAAGTCTTGTGCTGTGAATTCAAGCCAATAATTCTGGAGAGAAAGGTCAGAGGGCAATTTCAGTAGAAAATATGGCTCAACAATGTTCTGCTAAGCAAAATAATGAGAAGGATACCAGTCAGTGTTCATTTGACATGGTATTTTGGTTTGTAAACTTATTCTGCTTAGGATCCTTTTACTATGATTTACTACTTTTTGTGCTTAAGCTGCACTATTAAATTGGGCCATGGTTTAATTAATTATGTAATTACTAAAAAATAATTGTTGGCATAAAAACTAACTTGATAATGAGTAATGGAGCTAGCTGTTGATAGTGTAAAACATTGTGAGAAACGACTCCCTCTGAAGTAACGTGGTTTTTGAGAAAGAGGTAATTTCTCATTAGAATATTTGAATTAAATTGACATTGTTTAACCTTTGTCATGAAGCTTACTGATTTGGAAGTTAGAATCGGCTTTTTGAAGGTAAATACACAGTCAAAAAACTTGTGTTTGAAAACAATTAGACAGCAGCAGTTTTTGTTTTATCCATAGTTTGCTGGAGTCCACAGATGTTTGCCAGATGGTCTACAAAGTCAACACAACATGGGATTGTCATTATAAGTTTGACCTCTTGCTTGGGTGGTGTAGACAGAGTCAAGCGCCCTCCTGTGTACTGTTCTCCAAACTGAAGATAGAGACATGGAGTCAGGCGATGTTCGAGAGATTACATGTACGTTGATTAAAATAAGTAAAAAAAAGGGTAGCGACGAGGTCTTAAACGGTCGTTTAAAACCGGCAGCGTCGTGGCCTTTATCGCACGGTGTGCAAGGTTTTAAACTGCCGTTTAAGACAAGTCACTACTCTTATTTTCCCATTCATAAATGCCCTTTTGTTAAAAGGTGAAACAGTCACACAGTTTGAAACAATCTGCCGCTTGTTTCCTTTTCAATTTGGCGTACTTTGCAATTTTTCAAAATATTTTGTGTGCGTCAGGTGGTGTGTATACGCAGTGTGCATTGCATTCCGCGTAAGTTAAGTTGGCGTACATGAGCTTGCACGCCCAACATGCGATGCCAGCCAGTTGCAAACAGCTACAGCCGGTCATTATCAACCGTTTAAACACCCCCACGTGTTGCGCTCTCCACCAATAGAATTAGCGAAACTGTCTGGGGTGTTTATAAATGGTAATTCATAGTTTGTCAGTGCTCGCAGTAGATGGCTATGAGACATCTGTGCCCCCTTCAATCCATACAGACAAGTTTAATTTGTGAAAAGGCTCTGACGACTCTGGAAAGCATGTGGGCTGGTATCCTGGGACCTTCAGGTGGTAGCCCTGTTTTTAAACAAACCTAGTTATCAGGAAAAATAGCCTACATTTGAAACTGAAATATATTAAAAGGTGTACTTAATTATAAGATTGTGAGTCAATTTGCATTAAAAGCATACTCTGCATAATATATAAAACGTCCTAATGCAAGAATACTTTTTTTACTTTACAGATGACCAAACTGCAAGGTGGCACAACAACTGCATCTCCTAAGGACCCATGTCATCCATGAAGCAGCACCTAAATCAACAGTGTCAGTTTGTCAGCAAGGCGTGAATGAACAAACCCAGGGAGAGTCAAGCTCCACTGAATGGAAGGCTGATGTTTATAGGTGAGGTACAAAACCAACTTTCTTTACAACATTTTTTTTTTAAGAGTTCAGTTCTATTTATAAAGATACAAAATGTATACCTAGTACTTTAAGCTTTTCAATTTCAAATAAATGGTTTGATTTTGTTGGCAAAATGTTTCACTATAATCTGGAAAACACAGCAATAGTGCAACTGAATAATTGGTTATCAATACCACAACTTTCTCTCACCTAACACAGACAGGTTTCTAGCTGTTTTTTGTAAAAATACAGCAAACTTAAATACCAAGAAATATAACAGCTTTGAAGGCACTGGACACTTTTGGTAAATCTAAAAAAAAGTTGAAAGCACAACAGCGTACTTGGTAACGAGCAATGGAGAGAGTACTGGTCATTGACAATTACCAAAGGTGTCCAGTGCCATTAAGCTAAAACAATAACTAACCTTTACTAAAGAAAAAACAGTATTTATTCAAAACATTGAAGAAAAAGAACTAATAATATAGGACTTTAGTTGAACTCATAAAACTTCTTCTGTGCTACAGCATGTGCTGCGTAACACTCCTCGATCACCCCCACGAGTGTTGTCTTATTTGTAGTCAGCTTCATCTGGAGGAAGTCTCCCTCACCTTGCATTCATCCAAGCCTAGAAATTCTTTAGTTGCTCCTGAGTGGGAGGTTCCAGTTTTTAGCCTGCATTTGATTGAACTGCTGGACTTACCCCTTAGGGGGGTCTATACATACCATTCCTTTTTATTCAGAGAATTCATTACAACCCTTTACATTTAATGTTTATTACTCTACTACATTGTAATTATAGCATTTTCGTAACTTACCTCAATTTTTAAATCCATATTTTTTTGTCAAACTTTCAGAAGGCAACCTGACATACAGATATGGCTTCCAGCACACAATCGTCAGTATCATCTTGACAGCTGAATATTGCAAAGAAGAGACCCACCATAATGTAACGGCTAGGACTCTTTAATGAACAGTGGATTTCTATTCACATTCGTGGACAGTTACATCCTATGGACCTTATAAAAACTAATTGAGTTACAGATTATCAATGCAAGGATCCTTGGAGACAAGATGTTCATCACAAGAACTGTGTATCATTCAACGCAAGGACTTTTCTGAGATGATATATATACGAACAAGAACTGTTCAAGACACTGTTAATCAGCACAATGACTTTACAAGACAAACTTTCCTTTCCAAGACAATGATCTTCAATCAAGAGCTGTCCGAGATAAAGTTCATCAACGCAAAAACTGAAGAAAACTTTCTGAAGAAAATTGTTATCAACACAAGAACGATCAAAGTCATCAAGACAAGAAGTTTCAAAGAACAATCAACACAAGCCTTGGAGACAAGATTATCAGCAAAGAACCGCCAAGACATTCATGAACTAATTTTTATGAAAAGTTAAAACTTTTCAAGTAGTAGTTGTGCTGGGCCCAATTTCATGGCTCTACTTACCACCAAATTCTGCACTTACGATCATGATTCGCCACTTACATACAAGCGCCAAATTTCTGCGCTAGCCTTGTAAGCGTAGAATGCCTAGTACAAACGTGCAGAAGCAAAAATTTGCCGCTTACTTGTGAAATACACTTGCTGTAAGCACAGAATTCCCTGATTCTGCGCTTATGGTAAGCAGAGCCATGAAGTTGGGCCCAGATTGTAATGATAAATTGTCAAAACTAAAGAGTCTGGCTACAGGGGTTATTTAAATGAAGACATTTTGCATTGGATATTTATTTATGTTTGGGTTGATAACTGTCTATTGAATACAAACTTCCTATACATGTGATATAAATGATAAAAGTGTTAGCACCATATGAATTGTGTCAGTATGCTGAGGATACTGACTGAGGGTTATGTGCTGGTAACCTCTACCCTCAAATGTTTCTTATAAGCCCTATAAGATCTTTCCTATCATGTCAAGTTATTAGCCACATGCTGAGGATGATGGCTGAGGGTGACTGTGCTAGTAACCTCTCCCCTCTTGTATTTATTATATTCAGACCTTGTTTAAGTAAATTGGTGGTTCTGCAACTTCCACAATTAATGATTTGTTGTAAGATGCTAGAGTTCGATGCCTTTGCTTTCATTGTTATAATGTAGGATCAGTGGTTGTGTTCAACACGCGGAACTCGCTACTTAGTACCATCTTATTATATCATGGAGCCTCGCCAATTCCTCGCGATTCATGTGCCAAGTTACTGTATAGGAGCAACAATGTTTCTCGCAATTCAGTGCCACCTTATTACATCATTGAGCCTCGCCAATTGCTCGCTATTCAGTGCCAAGTAACTATATAGAAGCAACAATGTACCTCTCTATTCAGTGCCATCTTATTACATCATGGAGCCTCGCCAATTCCTCGCTATTCAGTGCCAAGTAACTAGATAGGAGCAACAATGTACCTCGCTATTCAGTGCCATCTTATTACATCATGGAGCCTCGCCAATTCCTCTCGCTATTCAGTGCCAAGTAACTATATAGAAGCAACAATGTACCTCTCTATTCAGTGCCATCTTATTACATCATGGAGCCTCGCCAATTCCTCGCTATTCAGTGCCAAGTAACTAGATAGGAGCAACAGTGTTCCTTGCTATTCAGTGCCATCTTATTACATCATGGAGCCTCGCCAATTCCTCGCTATTCAGTGCCAAGTAACTAGATAGGAGCAACAGTGTTCCTTGCTATTCAGTGCCATCTTATTACATCATGGAGCCTCGCCAATTCCTCGCTATTCAGTGCCAAGTAACTAGATAGGAGCAACAGTGTTCCTTGCTATTCAGTGCCATCTTATTACATCATGGAGCCTCGCCAATTCCTCGCTATTCAGTGCCAAGTAACTAGATAGGAGCAACAATGTACCTCTCTATTCAGTGCCATCTTATTACATCATGGAGCCTCGCCAATTCCTCGCTATTCAGTGCCAAGTAACTATATAGAAGCAACAATGTACCTCTCTATTCAGTGCCATCTTATTACATCATGGAGCCTCGCCAATTCCTCGCTATTCAGTGCCAAGTAACTAGATAGGAGCAACAGTGTTCCTTGCTATTCAGTGCCATCTTATTACATCATGGAGCCTCGCCAATTCCTCGCTATTCAGTGCCAAGTAACTAGATAGGAGCAACAGTGTTCCTTGCTATTCAGTGCCATCTTATTACATCATGGAGCCTCGCCAATTCCTCGCTATTCAGTGCCAAGTAACTAGATAGGAGCAACAATGTACCTCTCTATTCAGTGCCATCTTATTACATCATGGAGCCTCGCCAATTCCTCGCTATTCAGTGCCAAGTAACTATATAGAAGCAACAATGTACCTCTCTATTCAGTGCCATCTTATTACATCATGGAGCCTCGCCAATTCCTCGCTATTCAGTGCCAAGTAACTAGATAGGAGCAACAATGTACCTCTCTATTCAGTGCCATCTTATTACATCATGGAGCCTCGCCAATTCCTCGCTATTCAGTGCCAAGTAACTATATAGAAGCAACAATGTACCTCTCTATTCAGTGCCATCTTATTACATCATGGAGCCTCGCCAATTCCTCGCTATTCAGTGCCAAGTAACTAGATAGGAGCAACAATGTACCTCGCTATTCAGTGCCATCTTATTACATCATGGAGCCTCGTCAATTCCTCGCTATTCAGTGCCAAGTAACTAGATAGGAGCAACAATGTACCTCTATATTCAGCGCCACATCTTTGAGCAACACATGTACCTCGCTATTCTGTGTCATTTTACAACATCAGGAGCAACACAAAATACCTTTCTAGTCAGTGCCATCTTACTACATCATGGAGCATCCAACACCAGTGAGTTGAGCAAGATATAGTCATCAGCTTACGCCATCTCGGGAACCTCAGATGATCGCCGTCCAGGCATTCCGCATCCAGCGACTTCAGCTTAGTGATTTCTCGTCGTGTTGCGCCGGGTAGAGGACCACCGGGTGCCTTGCTTTTCAGTGCCATCTTACTACATCGTGGAGCAACACCAGTGAGTTAAGGGAGAGGTTGTCTTCAGCCGACGCCATCTCGAAAACCTCTGATGGTCGCCTTCCATGCATCCCGCTCCAGGCATCAGCATCCTCAGCGCAGTGGTTTCTCGTTGTGTTGCATCGACTGGGTAGAGGCCCACCGAGTGCCATCACTTTTCAGTGCCATCTTTCATGGAGCAACATAAATACCTCTCTAGTTGGTGCAATCTTACTACATCGGAGCAATACAAAAACCTCGCTAATCAGTGCCATCTCACCAAGCATCATCTTGACTCACAGCGGGATTCTCAGGAAAAACCTTTTATTGGGTGATTTGTAGGTAACCTAGCTCTCCGTTCCTACAGCATTGTAGACCAAAGATCCTAGCTATCGAGTTCTTTTGGAAGGATTGTCGTGAGTGATTTGACCAAGTCTGTGGAGATTTCCTTTTTGAATGGTATGATGAAGGCCAGGTTAAACGATTATAGCACTTGGTGTGCATCGCCTTCAAAATCACAACTGTTCATTTGATATAAGGCCTACTAGTTATAAAAGCTCATGGGTAAATCATGTCATGGCATGTATGGTAATGAATCTCTTTTAAAAGAGTTGTTGCTCTGAATAGAGCTGGTTTGTTCTAAACATTGAGACTAGTGTCACCTAGTCATTGTCGATGGATAGGCCTGAAATAAATGTCTTGCTTGTGGACGACCAGAGCCAAGGGTGAAGTGCTGGTAACCTCTCCCCTTCTATCGGAACATTTCTATGTTGGAATACCCTTTTAATTTATTGATCTCAGGAAATCTACCCAGTTGACTGTTGTCAGGGAGATTTTATCTACTGCAACCTACCATTAAACTTTGACAATGATTTTAAACAGGGTGACGTGCTGGTAACCTCTCCCCTATAACACCTGCAAAGTTCACTGAGCATCAACGAATGCATCAAATAGCCTACCCTTTACAAAGGTATACATTCATAAACAAAGCTTAGATGTTTAAAGGGTTATTGTTAAATGGACAATGTTAGCGTGTGTCTACTTTGAGATTTAAGCTGCACAGGCTTTACACGCAGCTGTGTTTTTTTGTGGTTTTTTTTGCTAATATTAAAAAAAAAAATATTACTTTGTATTTGTTATATTATAAGAGATGGTAAATGCTGGTTCTACTAAGAGTTACTTTGCTGCAACTATTCTACACAAGTGTATAATACAGAAACAAGGTTGCTGCTAATGCGTGTGACTCGTTATCGAGCAGAAATGTTATCATGTGTTAAACAAAAAGAGTCACACCCCCGTCAATCTCCATACTTTCCTAAGCAGGCGATCATTCCTATCTATATCTTATTTCATCTCCTATCTTTTATCTCACACAAGCCCGTCAAACAATAAGTTAATACCCTACAGATTACTGAGGTTGCTTGCTGGCTCACTGGCTGGCTAGCTGGCTGGCTTGCTTGCGTGCAGGCTGGCTGGATGGCTGGCTGGCTTGCTGGTTAGCTTGCTTGCGTGCAGGCTGGCTGGTAGGCTGGCTGGCTTGCTTGCCTGCAGGCAGGCTGGCTGGTAAGCTTGCTGGCTGGCTGGCTGGCTTGCAAAAACCAACAACAGACAGGTCTCCCACAAACACATCTCCCATCAATCTTCATACTTTCCTCATTAGACGACCAATCCTATCTTTATTTTTTTCAAACTGTCATAACTCCATACCCTACAGATCACTGTAAGTAGAATGTAACAAGGTTGCTGGCTGGTTGGCTGGCTGGCTTGCTTGCGTTCAGGCTGGCTGGCTGACTGGCTGGCTGGCTGCCTGACCTGCTTGCGAGCAGGCTGTGTGGCTGGCTGGCTGGCTGGCTGGCTTGAAGGCTGGCTGGCTGGCTGGCTGGCTGGCTGGCTGGCTGGCTGGCTGGCTGGCTGGCTGGCTGGCCTGCTTGCGTGCAGGCTGGCTGGCTGGCTGGCTGGCTTGCAAAAACCAACAACAGACAGGTCTCCCACAAACACATCCCCCATCAATCTTTATACTTTCCTCATTATACGATCAATCCTATCTTTATTTTTTTCAAACTGTTCCCACCCCAGCCCGTCATAACTCCATACCCTACAGATCACTGTAAATAGAATGTAACAAGGTTGCTGGCTGGCTGACTGGTAGGCTGGCTGGCTGGCTGGCTGCCTGACCTGCTTGCGTGCAGGCTGGGTGGCTGGCTGGCTTGTAAGCTGGCTGGCTGGCTGGCTTGAAGGCTGGCTGGCTGGCTGGCTGGCCTGCTTGCGTGCAGGCTGGCTGGCTGGCTGGCTGGCTTGCAAAAACCAACAACAGACAGGTCTCCCACAAACACATCCCCCATCAATCTTCTTACTTTCCTCGCCAGACAATCAATCCTATCACTCTTCTTTCAGAGCGGTCCCACCCCAGCTCTCCTTCCTCCATGCTGCAGCCTACTTGCGTATTTGCATCTTGATATCGGAACAGGGTGAAGTGCTGGTTAACTCTCCCCTAATAAACATTTTAGTCTAAAAGTAGCCTCTTGTTTTGAACTGAATGCGTGGTTATATGAACAAAACTATAAATAAAGTTGAGGTGTTTATTGGGTTTTTATTACTGATAAGGTTATAAAATCAAATAAATATTCTTATGGAAAGAAATGGGATTCAAGGATACATGTATGCATTTGTGTGTTATTTCATATTTTGAAAAATCTTCAATTTATTTGTATATTATACACACAAGAGTCGACCAATTTTTAGGAGTAAACGTTTTTTACTGCAATTATTCTTTACATGTGTTAAATATAAATTTAATAAATAAAATCGATAAAGTACAGAAAAATAGTTGCTGCTAATGCGAGTGATTCGAGCGGACGTGAAGTTATCGTGCGGAAATGTTATCTTGTATTGAAGAAACTCAAATATTATAATAACTATTGGTCTTGTATGAGAGGATACTCTCTGGTGTGCAGGTCGTCACCTGTGAGACTTTGTTCATAAAATACAGTAGGCTACTGGTCATTCTTTAAATATTTATGTTTATAAGGGGCTTAGTTTACAGAAAATCTCTTCAAATAAAAATATTTATTTTGCACCCATTTTATTTTGGTTTAATTAAATGTAAAATTTTGAACAGGAAAAATGCATCTTTTACTTATAAAGTGTTTATGATTTGATACGAACTGACTAACCCCATATTAAAGTTAGTAAATTACCAAGTCCCATTACCTCAAAATCATGAACCCCTAATCACTTACTAATATAATCAAATATCTTGGTATTTTTGTAAGATTTACTGATGGTTTCTAGCACTAAAATAACAGTTTAATTAAACCGAAAACATACATGTAATTAATGACAATAAATGTTTTTTTGTTACATTATGCCACTAAAGGTAATGTTTCATGTACTAACATTCTCTAATTAAATTAGAATTTGAAGAATGAAAAAAATTTAATGTTTTACAATAAAATCAAGTTGTCTTTAAATTGGTTCACCAATGCTAATTAGTTTAGGCCTACATTGTTTGTAATATTATTAAACCTTATTCTACATAAAAGGCATGGGGATGAAAACCAAAATAATTTGAAGTTACATTAGCATGAAATATATAAGGTTTGGTTAGAGTCAATGTAAATATTTATTGTAATACCAAAATAACAGTTTAACTAAAAGAAAAAAAGTAATTAATGACATACATACTTATCAAAATAAAGAATAATAAACAATTATATGTTAGATTATGCCATTAAAGGCAATGTTTGACGTACTAATGTTCTCTATAAAATCAAGTTGTCTTTTAAGTTGACACCCCAATGCTAATCATTTGAGGTTTACATTGTTTATAGTTTAGTTATTAAACAAACTTTATTAGGCACGGGGGGGGGGGGGGGGGGGGGGGGTATCGAAGAATAACAAATTAAAGGTATATACATGTATATTATATGATAAATGTTCCAATGTATTAACATAATCACATCTTTAACAAACCCTTATTATAATCCTTTAAATAGATGCATGGGGTGAAAACAGCAAATTGTACCCCGGGGGGGGGGGGGGGCTGTAAATAGTAACAATTTAAAGGTATTAAACTGCATATTCGTGTATACAAATAAATGTTCCCATATATTAACACATTTGCTTCTTTAACAAGCCTTATTATAATCATTTAAATAGATGCACTCTGTGAAAACATTTTGGACATGGGGGGGGGCGGGTAATCATAACAAATTAAAGGTATTAAAATTGAATATTATGTTTAACAATAAATGCTAAATGTATTAAAATTGAATATATTTCTAACAGTAAATGCTAATTACATTCAAGTATTTACATCTTGAACAAGCCTCATTTAAGTAACTGCGTGCGGTAAAAACAAACAATTGTGCAGGGGGGGGTATCATAACAAATTAAATGTATTAAAATTGCATATGTATTACAATAAATGTGAAATTATATTCAAGTATTTACATCTTGAACAAGCCTCATTAAAGTAACTGCATGCGTCGAAAACAAGCAATTATGCACATGTATCACAATAAATGTTTACAAATATTGGAATATTTGCCTCTTGAACAAGCCTGGCTTGAACAAATGCATGGTGTGAAAACAGAAAATGAAAAGTAATATTAACATGAAATATAAATCATATGGTTAGAGTCAATGTAAATATTTGTTTAATTAAAAATCAATATTCAGAACAAATTAAATGTACTTCAGGTGGGGTCAGGGTAAATTAAAACATGATAAATTTACAAATAAGGTCAAATTTAAATGACGCATATAGTTACATGTTTTCTAATATGAGTTACCGTACATTTTACTCACCGTTACCGAAGAAATTTAATATTAATTATCAAATAATTTAACCAACATTAACCAATGTAAATTAACATGCAAAATAACTAACACATAATGTTACATGCTTAACATGACTTTTCTATGACTGACATGGTTTATATTATTGTTAGTTACTTAACAAACCTTATTATACACAGAATGTAACAATAATTGTTATTGTAACTAACATCAACATGAAATACAGTTAGAGTGAATGTAAATATTTGTTTAATTAATCATTATTCAGAATTAATTAAATGTACTTGAGGTGGGGGTGGTTTGAGGTTAATGAAATACTATATGTAAATTTTCCTAAATAAATTAAATGAAAATTGCCACACTGTTGTGTTCGTAACTCGCTAAATTATCAGTAAAGGACAAGGAAATATAAGTTCTATTCACGTGATAAAAACAGAGCTCTCGATAATGAGATCTCGCGTACAAAACCTTGACCTCATTAGTATGACCTCGCACAAATTTTGCACGAATACGTGATAAAAAGCAGCCATGCCTTGAATGTACAGTTAAATACTGATGCGGGATAAAAACATCTAGATTATTATTTCTATTGCAATGAATAGAAAGAAATGTGTGTTTTTAATGATTATGTTTTAATAGACTCTTAAATGTATAGTTGGTGGTCGATAAATAAGTTACACTAAACTATCTTTGAAAAATACTGACATTATTAAAATATCTATGTGTTTTTGTTTGCGTTTGTATCATGTTTATATTAAATCAGGGTGTATGATAGCACCTCTATAGTTATACACAGAAACTTTAATGTTGACATTGCTATAAAATATTCACAAGTACACGTTATTACTACTGTAGTTGGATGATTTGGTAACTTATTCCAAGAGTTTACATTTTACAGTATTCTTTATAACTTAAACTTGCGCATACATTAAAATTTAAGCTAAATTTTAGAAAATTACTCTCTTTAGTTAGTTATTTAAAGGTTTTGGACAAGTAACTTCAAGTTGTAAAATCAAACTAGTAATGTGCTTGTTTAAAGAGCATGTATTATCCTTTTAAAATATTTTACTTGGTTACCTTTTAAAAATTATTTCACTTGTATAAATTATCAGTTGTTTTAACACCAGGTTAAAGGGACACACTAAATTTTAGAAAATGACAGTCTTTAGTTGGTTATTTAAAGGCTTTGACAAGAAGTTTCAAGTTGTAAAATCAAATTAGTAATGAGGTTGTTTAAAGAGCGTATAATTATGCATATCCTTTTAAATGATTTACTTTTGTTTCATAAAAACAATTATTTGACTTGTTTAATTTAATTAACTTGTATAAATGTTTAACTTGTATAAAGTATATCACATGTATAATTTATTTAACTTGTATTAATTATATCAGTTGTATAAATTATTTCACTTGTATAAATTATCAGTTAAAGGTTTTTGGTTGATTAAGTGCTACGAATAAAGTACTTTTTAAATACCACAGAAAATACTTTGCCATTTCTTTTTTTCTTTATGACTCGAGCAAAGGTCATAGGTCTCATCTCATTTAAATTTTTCATTTTTTATTTGGCCCATCCATTCTAAGGTTTAAATATTAGTTCCGAGCGATTTTTTTCAAGAGCCGCCGTAGCGCAGCGGGCTAGCTCACAGCCCCCAGAATCCTGGGGCTGTGAGCCGGGTGGGTTCAAATCCTCTCCAGGACCCTTTTACCATTAAAATAAAGATTTTTTTTAAATTCTAGTAAAAATGTGTAGGGCTTGAACTGGGGACCTTCCGCTCCGTAGTCTCTGGCCTTCACCGCTGTGCTACGAGCTGTTATGAAAATCTAACGGTTTTTGGAGTGATGAATTTACCGCATTTGGACTTAGAAAATTTTTCACAAATTTCTCACCAAAAGTTTTGCCTGGCTCGAGCCTTGGATTTCTAGCTGATCTGAGAGTTGACCAAGGGCCTTGCTGGCTCAGATTTCTCGGGGCTGAGGGGATGGAGGGCTAAAAGGCAGTCAATAGAGCTGGGCTGCTGATGGGACTGGAGTTCTTTAAGGCAGTCACTAGAGGTGGCCTTCTGAGGGGCTGGAGGGTTGGATGGCAGTCACTGACTGATCTGAGGGTTAGGGTTGGGGTCTTGGAGGACTGGATGGCTGGCAGTGGTGTTGGGCTTGGAGAGTTGGGGTTAGGGTCAGGGCTGGATGCCTGACAGTGGGGTTGGGTTGCTGAGGGGCTGGATTGTTGGTAATGGACTAGGGTCTGGGATGTTGCTGAAATAAACTGGAATTTTATGGTTAATTAAAATGTATTAATGGTCTTAGGGTTGACCATGGGCCTTGGAGCTCTGGGTTGATGGGTTGGAGTGTTATATGGCAGTCACTGGGGTTGGGTCTGCATGGCTAGTAGTGGGGTTGGGCTGGGAGAGTCTGTTAGGGTTAGGGTACGGGCTGGATGGCTGGCAATAGCGTTGGGCTTAGAGAGTTGGGGTTAGGGTCAGGGCTGGATGCCTGGCAGTGGGGTTGGGCTGCAGAGGGGCTGAATTGATGGTACTGGGATAGGGTCTGGGATGTTGCTGTAATAAACTGGAATTTCGTGATTAATTAGTTTTTAAGTGTGTTACTTAATTTATTTGTGGTTTTACTAGATTCTGATTTAAAGGTACAATGTTTTAATTATTGCGTGTCTGACTTGAGATTTAGTTTTTAAAGGTGTTATTTTATTAAATGACGATTTGACTAGATTTTGTGTTTAAAGGTGTGGTTCTTTATTTATTGACGGTTCGACTAGATTTTGTGTTTAAAGGTGTGGTTCTTTATTTATTGAAGGTTTGACTAGATTTTGTGTTTAAAGGTGTGGTTCTTTATTTATTGACTAGATTTGGTATTTAAAGGTGTTGTTTTATTTATTGCAGGTTTGAATATAGATTAACTTTTTAAAGGTACGTGTTGTTTTTTATTTATTACAGGTTTGACTATGATTTAGTTTTTAAAGGTACCTTATTTTATTTATTAAAGGTATGACTAGATTTTGTGTTTAAAGGTGTGGTATTGGATTAAAGCTTTGCTACATTTTGGATTTAAGGAATTAAGGGTATTTTCAAATGTATTTAAAGGGGCAATACTTTTCATGCTGCTGAAATACTACAGACTCTACTTACTGATCTTTCTTACTGAATTGAACTGTTGTTAGGTGGGGTTCTTTAAACAATAAATACCAATTAATGGTTTCTTAACGACCGAGTATCTAGATTGTTAATGATACTGAACAGGATCAGCTTATTTCAATTGCTGTTTTATTTTGGGGGTTTTGATAAGAATATTTTGATTTGTGGATGAGTGGGGATCATACTTTTAAAGGTGCAAACCCACGATAAATCTATTCAATTTTTTAACAATTTAGTCTAGATGTGTTCCAAGTTTGCTCAATATGAATAATTTATAACTTCACTGAACCATTTTAATTATAACACACAATGTGTACTCAAAGTGATGGAATTTAACAAATTTCTTGCTATATATATAGAGAAATTTTATTTCACAACTTCAACTTTAAACAACTAACAATACAATATGTTCAATAATAATACATTCAACGTAAGAGCAATTTAAAATGATACATAACCCTGCAAAATGTAAAACACTATGAAACGATTAAAAGGACAAAACACGATAAGTAATTCCAAACATATGCATAAAATAACGAGCATGTGAAAATTTGGGCTCAATTGGTCATCAAAGTTGCGAGAAAATGAAGAAAGAAAAAACACCCTTGTTATGCAAATTAGTGTGCTTTTCAGATAGGAATAAAAGGCTTCTGGTCTTGTTATTTTAGTGATAAAGTACCTCTATCTCGAAAATTAGGTTACTTCATAAGAGGGGGCCGTTTCTCACAATGTTTTATACTATCAACCTCTCCCTATTACTCGTTACCAAGTAAGGTTCAATGCTAATAATAATTTTGAGTAATTACCAATAGTATCCACTGCCTTTAAGGAATAATGGTGCTCACTGAATCTCCATGTCTCCAAATAGTGCTTAGTTTTTTGAAAATTTAGTCAAAATAGACTGTTTAAAATAGACCACAGCAGAGCCAAATGTCATCAAATTAGGCTGTGCAGTATCAAATAAATTTATCATGGATTTAATGCGCCCCATCAATTATGAAACCTGGTAACAAGTCTATATAAAAATAGTATTAAAGTCAATAACTTAAGTGTACTATTTGATGGTTGTAGTTTTTCAACGTCAGCAACTTCAGAACTCCATATCAAAATACTAAAAAGTTCAAACAGGTATTTTTTTTAACACAACGTCCTGTAATAAGAACTTTTTTTTCCAAGAAATGATTGTTTCTGCAAAGAACTTGTACATGTTCAAGTTTTATAATTCGAATAAAGCTCCCATTTTTGAAGGACAGTTGATTGGCAAATAAGTAAACTTTTAACTAATTTATTCAACAAATGTCAATTAATTATTTAATCAACAACAATGAAGTTGAGTATTTATATATCATGTGTACTTTAAATTAAACTTTAGGAACATTTCAAGTGCACCATTGCGAGCAGTTTAATATGACTTTTCAATTGTGTCAATATCATCCTAGTAAAGAAGAGCAATTGCAGCTCCTTTTAAACAAGGTCTGCCACTTTAAGAACCAGGGCAGTGCTTCAAACCAATGTTTCAAACCTTTCATCTCCATCAAATGATTTTCAAATCGCATGTGTGCTTGCTCGCAATGATAAACTTATTTACTAATTAAGGTATTTAAGGAAAATTGTATATGTAGATAACTTAGACACTTAGACACTGTTGGTAATTGTAAAAGACCAGTCTTCTCACTTGGTGTATCTCAACATATGCATATAATAACAAAACCTGTGAAAGTTTGAGCTCAATCTGTTGTCATAGTTGCGAGATAATAATAAAAGAAAAAACACCCTTGTCACACGAAGTTGTGTGCTTTCCGATGCTTGATTTTGAGACCTCAAGTTCTAAATCTGAGGTCTCGAAATCAAATTCGTGGAAAATTACTTCTTTCTTGAAAACTACATTACTTTATAGGGAGCCGTTTCTCACAATGTTTTATACCATCAACCTCTCCCAGTTACTTGTTACCAAGAAAGGTTTTGTGCTAATAATTATTTTTAGTAATTACCAATAGTGTCCACTGCCTTCAATGTTTTTTGTCTACCAATGTGAAAAAATGAATTGATGGGGTGATTTCTCCTTTAAAGGTACTTGACACATTCGGTGTACTCACTTGGTGTATCCCACCACTTGCGTAAATAACCAATCTAGTGTGTAAGTTTTTGCTCAATTGGTCATGGAAGTTGCAAGAGAAAAATGAAAGAAAAAACACTGTTGTCGCACAAACTTGTGTGCTTTTAGATGCATATTAAAAGGCCCAGACCTGAAAGGCCTCAGACTAGAAATTACCCGTTTCTCCAAAAGTATGATATTCCAGAGGAAGCCTTCTCTCACAATTGTTTTAACAGCTCTCAATTGCTCCTTACCAAGTAATTTTTATGCTAAAATTACTTTGAGTAATAACCAATAGTGTCCAGTGCCTTTAAATGGAACAAGATCTTCTTTAGGTGAAAGAATACTCTTCAAAACAGTTAATTAAAATACAATTGATAATGTTTGGTATAACAATAGAATTTAAATATAATTTTATGTTTACAATACAATCCACACCATAACAATTAACTAGAAGAATTGAAGTGGTCATAAGTGGAATAGCAGTGTTTTTTGGGCAAGTTTTTTTGTTGTTGCAAGATCATTAATGTGTTTAGATTATAATTAAGGGGTAATGTTAATAAAACATGTTTACATTTTGTTAATCTGTAATTGATCTGTAGGGACAAACCATTCATCTGAGTTAGGCTGATGCCAGCATGAAGTCCTCAGAGTGTTATGGCATGTCTTTGAGGTACAGTGCTGCAAAAACAGCCCACTATACTGACGGGGTAGCGTCATAATGTATTGTTGCCCAATGATTTACAAACCTGTTGAAAACCTCACATGTTTACATTGGTAATGGGTAGACATTGTGCTGATGACAGACACACGCTCGTCTCAGGAAAGTATCTCGTAAGTTGGTACATATCATCTGAAGATGGCACACCTTTTAAAGTCAGATCAAGAATTTATATGTTAGTCATTTAAAAATGTAGTTTTGTTTGATTAAAAATTGTCATTTGGAAAAGAAAGGAAAAACTTGATATCAGTGTTACTCCCCCAGGTAGTCTATAACTGAAAACAAATTACAAATTGGTTGTGTAGTTCTTGAGATATGGTCCAACTTTCAATTGACCCGGAAGTAGGTCAACATGGGGTCACAGTGACCCAGTTCAATCTTTAATGCTCAAAGGATCTACTGTTATTCTGGTTTATCTATTAACTGCACTGGCGGCCAAGCAGGTCGAAAAAGTACAATTATAACAGAAAAGAAATTAAAATTTTGTTGTGTAGTTTTTGAGAGATACCACTTCTGGTTGACCCTGGAGGTCAACATGGGGTCACAGTTACACAAGGCTAATATCAAATGCCAAAGGAGTCCATAACTGAAACATATTTGAAAACTCGGTTGTGTTTTTCTTGAGATATAGTCCCACTTCTGATTGCCCTTGAAGTAACGGTCAACATGGGGTCACAGCTACCCAAGACTAATATGCAATGCCCAAAGAGTCAATAACTGAAAAATATTTGAAAAATCCATTGTGTTTTTCTTGAGATTTAGTCCAACTTCTGATTGACCTTGAAGTAAAGGTCATCATGGGGTCACAGCTACCCAAGACTAATATCCAATGCGCAAGGAATCCATAACTTAAAAAGGTTTGAAAATTGGTTGTGTAGTTCTTGAGTTGTGGCCCCACTTCCGGTTGACCTTAGATAAGGCATTTTGGCTAGGCTATTAAATGTGTTTAAAAGCATTTGTTATGAATTTAAATAGTGTTTGGAAAGATGTTTCGAAAGTAAAATATAATGACTCACATTTACATACTTTTGTATGAGGCTTGAAGTGCAACAAGAAGTATCTGGCTGATGGAAAGCTCCTTGGAGATCTCAGATGTGTACTTGATTGGAAGACATCTGTTTGCAGAGAAAAATAAATATTCAATAAAAATTCCATACTTCGACCCCAATCCCATGTTCGTAGATCTAAGCCCCAAGATAGATTTTGGGTTTACTCTTTTTGTAGGGACTGAGTGTGGTAACCCATACACAGCATTTGGTTTGGTTCTGTGACTTCAGTGACCCTTTCAGAGTTTATGTTTGCCATGTTAGAAAAGTTTGAGAGAAGCCAAAATCAGTTTTACCTGCATTTAAGCAGTACAGTTGCGGACTATATGACCATGTGTATTGGTGTGAATATATTGACAAACTACATGCACAGGTCAGTACTATAAACAAAGAAAAGGTTTGTCAGCTTGTAAAAATCCTATAAAAGCAAATCAGTTATTTCCCATTTTTACGGAGTGATACTTTCCAATGTCTCACAACACCAAGTGTGTTTCATTTTTAAAAACAGAGGTTATAGGCGCGCTCAACTTGTGTTAGTTCATGACAACTTTTTTAGAGCTGAGGTTAGTGCCTGCAATTCACGATAGAAAATGCAAACTGTCTCGCTGAGTTCATTAATAGTTCATAAAACAAGAAGTCTCACTTTTCTGTTAGGGTTTAACATGTTATTATCTTTATTGAAGGAGCGTGTTGCCTTTGATTGGGCACTTTAGGCTATTTAAAGAATTTGCTATGAAATAAATATTGTTAGATAGATGTTTCAAAAGTTGTAGATAATGACCCTATGTGGCATCAATCATTTGGCAAGAAATCAAGACTGATATTTACATACCTTTGTATCAGACTTGAACATCCAAGTGTTACAAGAAAAGTCTGGCTGATTGAAAGGTCCTTGGAGATCTTAGATGTGTACTTGTTGGTGGGAAGACATCATCGGCAAGTTGCAAGACTTTCTGTTTGCAGAGAAAAATAAATGTACACACAAATTTATGAAAACTTGAGATAAATTGTTCATTAAGCATGTTGGGAAAGAGTAGGACTCTTTCACACATATCCATTTACATTGGGAGTTCCAGGTCATCCTTCAATATGATATTCCTTATAAATAAATACTAAAAAGGGTAATTAACCCAAACCATTGATTTCTTGGACAGGGAAAGTACAGGGTTTTGAAATTTGTCTGCCTTTTTTTAGGCTATAAATTTAATATCTGGAATAATGGGAATCTCAAAAGTGGCTCACAAGAATAAACAGGCTGCCTCCGAAACGTTCCAAGATTCCAGCTTATCAATGGCAGTCACCAGCCAGGGTTTAAATCCAAGGTTCTGCAATTCACAGTGAATGTAATATCTTATTTTCTCACAAGACAGCGATCCCTAATACTTAAAGGCAGTGGACACTATTGGTAACTACTCAAAATAATTATTAGCATAAAACCTTTCTTGGTAACGAGTAATGGGGAGCTGTTGATGGTATAAAACACTGTGAAGTAACGTAGTTTTTGAGAAAGAAGTAATTTTCAACGAATTTGATTTCAAGACCTCAGATTTAGAATTTGAGGTCTCGAAATCAAGCATCTGAAAGCACACAACTTCGTGTGACAAGGTTGTTTTTTTCAACTTCAACTTCAACGACCGATTGAGCTCAAAATTGAGCTCAAAATTTTACAGGTTTGTTATTTTATGCATATGTTGAGATACAGTAAGTGAGAAGACTGACCTTTGACAATTACCAATAGTGTCCAGTGTCTTTAATAAAAGAACCTTTCCTAAGGCAATGTTTTGTGATTCACAGTGAACCCATACTCAAATAATTTTTTCCCAAGAGAACAATCCTGGTGCACATTTCACAAATCTTTTCTTTGGTTTTCTTTGTCAAGTCAGATTTGTTTTTTGTCAAGTCAGAGATGTAATATTATTTTCATTGGAAAATTATTACTTCAGAAACGAAGAGGCAAGGATAATGTTTTATCAACCGCCCCAGGTGGTTTAACAAGGACTCATTAATAAAATTACCTGCTTGAAAGAAAGGCAGGTTGCGTGCCAGACAGCATGATGGTTTGGAGTCTCAGACATCTACATGTTGATGGGTAGATTTCCTTTAAGACCAACATACCTATAGATGCAAACAACACAAAATTGTAAGTTATTGAAAAGAAAAACAAGTTGTTCTTTCTGGTGAAAAAAAAACATAAACAAGGACACTTAACTCAGAGGTTCCCTTTAAAAACGACCCCTTTGTGTCCCCCCCTCCCAAGTAAAAGCTAGCACTAAAAACGAGATTTTTAAAGATTTTTTTATGCAAGTCACCTGACACACAAGGCCTGAAGGCCACTTCAAGGTGTGGGCTACAACTATTATTTTATTCCAGAGGCAATTGCCACCTACTCCTAGGGCTGAAACAGGGTTACCCCTTTTACAGTCCATACGAATGTAGGCTTGGGTATCTTCAATTCGAAGCCTAGCCGGTAGAGCAGAAAGCACTACCTCCCCAATTTTATGTAGCAAGTGTCACAACCAGGATCCGAACCCACACCCTGCAGTGATCAAACACCAGTGCTTGACTCCGGTGCTATTAACCGCTTGGCCATGACACTGCCACTTATTTACAACAAAGTTCCGACTAATTTATGTGTATATCCAGGGCTTGTTGGCTTGCATTGTAATCAAAGTATTAAGAAATAGCAAGTAAGTTTTGTCCATTGCAGTCAACCAGTCAAGACCAGCCTGTATGGGAGGGCCCAGTCCCCAGCATGATGTGGCATGTAATTTTTGTGATATTCATCGCAAAGTGCTTTAAAAACAGCCCACTATAAGTTAACTACAAAAGTTGCTGTCAAGGTTTACACACCTTTGTATAAGCCTGGAACAGCCAAGTGTCACAAGAAGATGCTTAGCTGATGAGATGCCCTTGGAGAGCTAAGATGTCTACTTGTTGATGGGAAAACATCATTGACGAGTTGCATCTTTCCTGTTTGTGAGAGGGAAACAAAATATACACATAAATTAGTCGGAACTTTGTTGTAAATAAGAGGACAGATCCAGACAAAACAATTCAGGGGGTTGGCAAATCTGTCCAAGACGGAGCATGGGAGCACGAAGCCTTTACAGTTAGAGGCATATCTGATGAAGGAAACAACAGCCTTCAAAAGTTTCACTGTAGAATTTGGGTCTTTTGGATTGGGGCATAATTTAGTTTTCATTAACACAAAATTTAAATAAAAAGATATGTGAAGCTGATTGCTTGCAATGTATGCATGAGAGGTTTATTAGAAAAGAAAACATTTATTTATCCTTATATGGAGCTTTTTATGAGAACCTTAGTTATTTTGTCTTTTGTTAAAACAGGGTTTCATTGTGGTAATGATATGTTTAGAGGAAAACAACCACTCAAGGAGCTTTAAAAAGATTCAAAAAAATAGTAATTAATAAGCCAACAGCAAAGATTTGTCAGTTTGTGACCCCCACAAAAACAAACGCGCACTCAAATGGCACAGACAGACGTTTGTTTGAAGTTTTTATTGTTCATATTGAAAGGACTTGCTGCCTTGGATTGAGCAGTTAAAGGCAGTGGACACTATTGGTAATTACTCAAAATAATTATTAGCATAAAACCTTACTTGGTAACGAGTAATAGGGAGCTGTTGATACTATAAAACATTGTGAGAAACAGTTCCCTCTGAAGTGACATAATTTTCGAGAAAGAAGTAATTTTCCACGAATTTGATTGAGACCTCAGATTTAGAATTTGAGGTCTCGAAATCAAGCATCACAAAGCACACAACTTCGTGTGACAAGGGTGTTTTTTTTTTTCATTATTATCTGGCAACTTCGACAACCGATTGAGCTCAAATTTTCACAGGTTTGATACACTAAGTGAGAAGACTAGTCTTTGACAATTACCAATAGTGTCCAGAGTCTTTAAGGCTATGTTATTCAAATCAATTGAAAACATTAAAAGGAAATTAATGTTGTTGGAAAGATGCTTCAAAAGGAATATAATTATCCACACAGATATGTGGGATAGAAAATAATTCGCTAAAAGTCAAGACTAAGATTAACATACTTTTGTATTAGCCTTGACGATCCCAGTATTACGAGAAGATGCTTGAGTGATGAGATGACTTTGGAGATCTAAGATGTCTACTCTTATTTATGGAAAAACATCCTTAGAGAGTTGCAGGCCCTCCTGTTTGAGAGAGGAAAACAAAATATACACAAAAATTATTCACAATGTTGTTGTATATATCTTCTTAGTGGGTTTTTTTTAAATATTTTTTTTAGGGGGGGGGGGTCTGTCCAAGATGGAGCATTTGAGAGTGAAGCCTTTACGGCATGGGGTCCAATGATCTGATGAAAGAAACATCAGCCTTCAAAAATTGAGCTGTAGAATTTGGGCCTTTTGGAATTGGGCAAGACTTAAGTTTTTATAAAAAATATAAAAAAAGGTATGTGGTTCTGGCAAGTTGTTGGATTATACATCCAGCATGTGTCTTCACGGACGAGTCGCATCGGAAGGCAGCAAGTTGACTGACAGTCTGCACCGGGCGAAAACTTTTTGTACTGGACTCTGATTGTCTGATTATAAAATTTGTTGATCAGCCTATTCAAAAATATACCACACATTTTTAATTGTTTTTGTTTTATTGGGAACTGATAAAAGTGCAGTTTCTTTCTTCAACTGGTAAAGTAAATTGAGATAATTTTAAATTCCGCCTGTAGACAAGCCCTTAACCAGGGGGGTTAGCGGCTGGCAAATTTAAAAACAAAAAGGTCCGCCCCCATAATAAATTTAAAAAAATTAAACATCCCCCTCCACTCAAAGAAAAACTACCCCCCAAATTGCCCCCAAAAAATTTGTTTTTAAAATGGAAAAAAGGCTTCCCCTCATACAAAACCCACATAAAATTTAAAAATACAATTTGCCCCCCTTAAAAAAAAAACACCCCCCCCCAAAAAAAAAAAAAATCACTTCCCCCCCCCCCCCCCCCCGAAAAAATAAATAATAATAATTCCTGGTTATGGGCCTACTGGTGGAGTTGGTAAAAACAAAATTGTCCAAAAGTAAAAGAACAACATTTGGCAAAACCTTTGAACAGATGCGTTTTTAAACTCCCCTTTTCATAACTAATTCCTTCGTACGGAAAAGACTTCTGCTCCCTTCTACTTCCTATGACGTCTATCACGATTATGAACGTACAGTTTACGATGTTAATTGAACCATATTGAACTAATAATTGATATTAATAATAGTTTAGTAGAGAACAGTAGGTTCTCGTGGTGAGCAAACTCCCTTTCAAATTATCTTATCGTTCATTTCAGTTACATTTAAATAAATGCGCCATTTTCGGTCCGCCCAAGTCAAACCATGCTCGGAGCAGGAAAGCCATGCCGTCTACCGAGTCTTTGTTCGCCCATAGACAATGGTCCAGCACGCAAGTGTAGGTTTAGTATCTCGTGCAGCCCGGCTGAAAATACCCGTCCAAGTTTCGTGTAAATTACTTGTATAAAAACCTTGAAAACCTAACCATCATAACTACAAACAATTACTAACAAACCTTCAAGCTTTTTGGGTAGTTTGTGTCCTCATAAATGCAGTAAAACTTGAATTGTCTTGAGAAAAAGTACAGAGACTTCTCGACGTCTTCCATTTTGTCTTTGAGAATGCATGCACGGTTCAATGGGCTTCTTGCATCATCTGATCCAGTCTTTCCCGCCGGTGATCAGAATTAATTTGCATATTAAAAAGAGCCCCTCTCAATAGAAAAGTCTTTATTTTGTCAAAATAAAAGAACTTGGAAATCTGATGAGACAAAAACAGTTTCGTTTTTGTTTTATTCGTTTAAAAGTAACTACATTTAACCATGGCGACTGCGTGAATCTTGCGCAATTGCCTGAGTTTCCCGTTTACCAACGATCACGTGATCACGCAGTCGGTGACTAGTTTGCATAACTTATCTTATAAGGGCTTGTGATTGGATAAACCATTCTTTAAAGGGAAGAGACTTCATGAATATTTAAATATAGGCTAATGTCTATTGGAAACTCGAACATAACTTTCTTTGACAGAAAGAGTTATTCTATTGTGTTCTGGTTTAACTGATTTCTAAATGGATGTTTATCTTTTAATGGTACGTTTGTGA
Organism: Asterias amurensis; assembly: GCF_032118995.1. Classification (NCBI taxonomy): domain Eukaryota; kingdom Metazoa; phylum Echinodermata; class Asteroidea; order Forcipulatida; family Asteriidae; genus Asterias; species Asterias amurensis. The sequence continues at coordinate 25,809,867 of NC_092653.1, read as the reverse complement.
TAATTTCTGTGTCTCTTTATTATAAAACTACACACATAGGCCTAAAGCTCGCAAATTCATTTCAGAGCAGAATACAGTTTTCTAACTGTCAATTATAAATTTCTGAGGGTCATCTTTTTGTAATTTACTAGTAACAAAGTCAAATTTGGGTGATAAAAATTAACTTACTAAAAGAAGGAAAATCACAGAATTACAGTGGCATTGAAATAGTTAAATATTTTCACATTTCAAATAACTAAAATGTTTCCTTCAGATGTCACTAATAAATCATCTATAATCCAAACCGTTGTAAAACTTTTATAGAACTTTTTCAGGGGTTAAGTGCTATTTTCGTTGTGCAAAGGGCACTTCTGTAGGACCTGTAGCAAATTTGTCGATCGCACATTCACTGTAACTGCATCCACAGAATGGAACAACATCTCTTCTTTCATTAAGGCTGCAAAATATTATTACCCATAGAATGATGTTTGGTAAACTGTTATAAAACATTCTGTGGGGAAAAAAAAAACATTTTATGCATTACTATAAACTGAAATAATTTTAGATAATCTTTGGTTATCTGAATCAGTAATTATAATTTAAATTATCTAAGAAAAGCAGTTTACAGAGGGGTTATATATAAACTCCATGTAATCATAGATGTAATTAAGAGTGTTCAGTTTACAGTTTACAGTTTACAGTTTACAATTCTGACAGTCTTGTCACGACCTTCGTTAGGCAAACATAAGGCTGAATAGACATTTCTTTTGCACAGTCACAAGGTTTACCAAACTTTTGGCAAAACTATGGGCTGCCTACACTACAAAACAAAGAGTTTATCACTTACAAAATAACAATAGGCCTGTGTGCTGTCAAACTACCCCCATCATCACTAATAAACCATGCTATTTAAAACAAAACCTACAAACAAATCTTCATTGATTTTGTTTTATATATTTCACTAAAAAGGACAAATCTGTGCCACCCAGTTACATTTGGTGACACTTGATGAAAAGGCTGCCCATGCAAAATGTTGGTCTAATGTCAACAGAACGCTCTATAGACCTTATGCATTGACGTCATTCAGCCGCCATCTTTGAGGTCAAACGGTGACGAAACAATCGAAACGCACATAGATTCGCCAATGAACAACCTCCTTTTGACCTCAATGCGGGGGCGCCGTACTGAAATGAGGTCATGGGCATAAGGTCTACTATTCATTTGTCATGACTAACAATGTGTGAATTTAACAGTGGATTTGGCACTAGGCCTGTGATGAGAAATATGTAACCACTATAGGGCAATGCATAGCAAGGGAGCAAGAGGTTAGGGTTAGGTTTTGTATTGGTTGAGGTTTGCTGTAAAAACTCGGGTAAGTTGTTTCGGTTTAGTGAAGATTCCTCTAAATGCCACATTGTACAATGTCAAGTCAATTTCCTTTTTCACAGCTGGGCTGGAAAAACACCTTTTAAATCACAATTAAATGACAAAAATCTTTTGTACTAATGACTCAGTAATGAAATCTTACGGCACATAAAACCCATTATAAAACTTATTATTTCTTCATTGTCTTTTCTTTTACAGAGGTACCTTCAAGTGAAGAGTTAACATTGTTTACAACTCAACAAATGCAAAGAAGAAAAGCAACACCGCAGGTAAGTGTGTGATGAGCAACTCTCCCCTCTCCAGACTCTTTTTGCTTCTTGCAAATTTTCTAATGATCTACTCTGTTTACAGTTTATAAATTGTATTACATATTAAACACAAGTTTTTTCTTGTCTACATTTCAGTGATACAAAGAAGACAAACAAGTGTACAGCAGCAGCATCAAGATGGCTACTGGTGGGGTTAACAATCAATCAATGATAGACACAGCATCTGAAGATCAATTTGAATGCCCGATATGCTCTGACCGCTACACAGACCCAAGAGTCCTTGACTGCATGCACAGTTTCTGCTACAAATGCCTCTGTGAACTCCAAAAAAGTCAAGTTAATCCAAAGAAATCTAAACTACCATGTCCCTTGTGCAGACGCCAGACCAGCCTGACTGTAGAGGGTGTAGCTGGTCTACTCGAAGACCTTAAATTAAGTGCTGCTATGGATGAGCTTGCATTTGATGAACAGGTTATAAGAGGTCAAAGTTCAAGTATCAAATGCCAAGCCTGTAATGATGACAAAAATTGGGCCGTTTCAAGATGTATGCAATGTGATCATTTCCTCTGCCCTGAATGCCAAGCACAACATACCCGCATGACTCTTATGAAATCCCATCAAATCTACACTCTGGCTCAGTTTCAATCTGGGGAAGTCATCTACAAGAGTAAAATCAGGGAGTATGTTCCAAAGTGCAAGAAACACACAGACCAGCATCTCAACATCTACTGTGAGACATGTCAGCAGTTAAAATGCACAACCTGCAGCATTCTTGGCCATGGAGGCAAAGAGCATTCGCTGGTTGACCTACCTGAGGCAGTACACAAATGCAAAGAAGAGGTGGACACTCTTGTTGGGAAAGTGAAACAGAACATGACAGAGCTGACGAGAGTCATCAAAGAAGCAGATAAGTCCCAAAACAAAATGTACTTGTTGCTTGGTCAGACAAACAAGAAAATTTCCAAACGAGCAGAGAAGGAGTTTGCAAAGATACAAGAAATGGAGCAAAAAGTCAAAAAAGAGGAGAGGAAACTGAAGCAAGAGGCAGACAGAATCGTCCAGGACAATGCCAAGGTAATTGATGCTGCTCAAAAAACAAATAAAAGGCAGTTGAAAAATGCGGAGTACAAACTGAATGAAGTACATCGCCTCATGACCCAAGGGAGCCAGCATGAGATTCTATCCCTGAAGCAGAAAATCCTTCACAACCTCAATGAACTAGTTACGGACATAAAGTCTGAGAATATGCCCAATGCATTGGGCTACTTAGACTTTGAAGAAAATGAACAGTCACTTGGAAGAGTTGTACACAAAGAATTGGAGCAACAGGACAAGGATAAAGCATCAACAAGATCCACAACTTTGTATCCAAAATGGAAACTGAAAGAAGTGATATTTGGACCGGCAAATAAAGGATTCAGCTGTAAACAGAGTGTTGCAAAATTCTCTAACAACCACATTGTTGCCTTGGACACTGCCCACAATCAGTTGATAACGTTCAGTCCAAGTTCTGTAGATACCTTGACAAAACTTAACTTCAATGGTCTAGCTAATCCAATTCATGCTGCAGTGAACAAAGATGACCATCTTATTGTTATCGACAAGGAAAAAAAAACATTTGTCAAGACATTCAGTAAGAAGCAAAAACTCATGGGGCAGTTCATACCTGGTAGAGGAATCAACAATGACCCAACCTGCCTTGCTGTGGATGAAAACAATCTCATTGCAGTTGGTTACATGTGCAGAGAGGAGATCACCCTTCATAACCCAGATGGATCCTTCATCAAAAAACTCTTTGCTCCAGGGATTACTGAATATTTAACAATGCACAACCAGCGCCTCATCTACACGAACTCAGAGAAATCAAGGTTAATATCAGTGACGTACAATGGCAGTGTTGTATTTACAGTGGATCTGATTGATCTAGCAGATAAAGAAAAATGGAAACCAACTGGTGTACTCTGTGCAAGGGATGGTAGCATTTACGTTGCTGTATGTAAACCATCCATCATTCCTGTATCAAGTGAAATACAGCATTACAGTTCTGATGGCAAGTACATTGGTTATATTGCTATAGGTTTTCGTAACATGTACGGTATGACTTCTACTTCAAATGGGGACTTGGTAGTGGCTGCAGAAGACTGTTTTGAGATCTATGAACAAGAAATCTAACCAACATTCTTGTGGATTTTAAAGTTTATTGTACATCAAGATGTCAATCATAACTCACGTGCATGAGCATTATTACGCATTACATATAACAGTTGGGTTTAAAAAAAACTTGAGTGGATTTCAAACCCACAACCTTTGCACTGCTAGAGCAGATGTCCAACCAGTAGACCACTGTGCTAGCCCAGTAGCTAGAGAGGCAGTTTGAATCCTATGTTTTAGCAGTGAGTGCCACAAGGATTAAGATAATTTTGCATTGTGGAAAAGGAATTCATAAAATTTGGTGTTACCCTTACAATGGTGTAAATAAAAGCACTGTAAAGTCAGTACTTTCGTAAGATTAAACTAACATTTTTTATCCCCTATGCAAAATTAACATCCCCTTGATAATTAATTTTGGTTTTACCAATATATACACCGATGTTTGGTAGCACTGTATACTCCGTACTTTCCCAAGCTCTGTGAAAAAGACAAAATCACAGGCATATTACTTGGGTTGCAATTCTAGAGCAGTGTCTTACCAACTAGACCACAGAGATTGCCCGATAGCTAGAGGCAGTTCCAATCCTATATTATTTTCAGCAGTGGGTACCACAACAATTTAATTGATGGAAATTAGCATAGGGGATAAAGAATATTTTTTTTTTTTACAAATTACCCATACACCAATGTGTGTTAGCACTGTATACTCAGAACTTTCCCAAGCTCTGTAAACAAAAATCACAGGCATATCACTCGGGTAGGATTCAAACCCACAACCTTTGCAATTCTAGAGGGGTGTCTAGTGTACAGTTACCGCAAAGATTTAATACTCGGGCGAGATTCGAACCCACTATCTAAACAAAATTTATAAAGTTTATCTTGGAACATAATATTGTAACATTAACATGTGTAAATAATATGACTTGAGAAGAAAAACAAAAATTTAATTGATGGAAATTAGCATAGGGGATAAAGAATATTAATTTTTGTTACAAATTACCCATACACCAATGTGTGTTAGCACTGTATACTCAGAACTTTCCCAAGCTCTGTAAACAAAAATCACAGGCATATCACTCGGGTAGGATTCAAACCCACAACCTTTGCAATTCTAGAGGGGTGTCTAGTGTACAGTAACCGCAAAGATTTAATACTCGGGCGGGATTCGAACCCACTATCTAAACATCATTTATAAAGTTTATCTTGGAATATAATATTGTAACATTAACATGTGTAAATAATATGACTTGAGAAAAAAAACATGTGAAAAGGGTTTGAGTGTAGGCCTTATGGGCCCCCCTTTAAGTACCTGTAAGTGTAAATTCTATGTAATTTGAGCTAATTTAAGGCGAATATTGCTCCCCAACCTTCCCAGTACCGACAGGGGCAGGAATATTGCCACTTGTTTACTCACATCTTTTTGCATGCAGCATTCAGCTAGCAGACGACACACATCACTTCATGCCGAGTGGTTCGTCATATGAGGGCGCTCTGCAACTTCACCAAAAGAAAATCATGCCGGTTGGTGTTTTTTTGTCATATGAGGGCGCACTGCAACTTCACAAAAAAAAAAATTCATGCCGGTTGGTGTTTTTGTCATATGAGGGCGCACTGCAACTTCACCCAAATAAAACTTTTCGTCATATGAGGGCGCACTGCACCTTCACCAAAACAAAATCATAAAAATCATTCAGGACTGAAACCACCAAGATGAAGAATATGCAATATGAATAGTGATTGCTAAAAATTACAAAATTTCAAAAGTCGAATTCAGGGGTCATTTTGGCGATCACAAAAATTGTTTCGGTCATTAGGGGTAGTCAGTGAAAACGAATGGCAAATTCAACCGAAACAGTTGTTTATCACAAACCACCAATCTTCCAAGCTCCATATATTATAACAATGACCATGCATGACATGGGTCATATGATGGAATGGTTACGTTCGACCGCAAAAAATGCACCCAACCCCAGTTCATCGGTTTCTTAATTTTATCAGGGCAAGTTGCTCACCAAGCCTTCCCAGTACTGAAAGGGGTAGAAATATTATGACTAGTTTACTCACAGATTTTTATGAAAGGATCAGTTTTAGCCCAGCCAGCTCCACATGCAGCATTCAGCAGACGACGACACACTTTACATCAAGCCGATTGGTGGTTTTTCGTCATGTGAGGGCGCACTGCAACTACACCATTAAAATTCCCTCACAGGATTTAATTGAAATCACTGAGAACATGCTCAAAAAATACAAAATTTCAAAACACGAGTTCAGTTCATCGGGTATTTTCCCCCAGAATTTTATCAATACAACTAATCAAGTCGATTACTTAAGTTTTATAATGTTAAAATGCAAATAAATATACCCGTATCTAAATAGTGTTGGTTTCCCCCAAAGAGCGATAAATAAACAACCTCGATTCTGTATGTGGTAGGCCGCATCGTTCCCTCAAACCTATTGCAGCAAGATCGTACAACCTTGAGAACGATCGGCAATTAAAATAGAGGGCGCTGTACTAATGTCAATACAAAATGGCGGCGCCCATGGCAAACTCCCGATTGAAAATGTCCAAGTTGATTCAGTGTTTATACAGAAATAGAAGTCTTGATCAATCTAGACTCTACTCAGGATCGTTACTGAATACGTCATCTTACAGATGGTCAACACCTTTTGAAAATCGCGGTCAGAATTTTGCTGATATTTGTCAAAGAAGTATGAGTGCATTTACATCAAAATGCAATCGTATTTTAATGCAAAGTCGACTGTCAGTGTCAACGTCATCGATGTTAACAAACTATACGACTATGTATTCTGTCAATACAGCTACTATTTATAACAGCGCACACAACCAAAGTTGCATCTTCCCTCTTCAAATACGTCAAAGACAAACACCACTTTTTAGCTCGTTTGTGGGTCGACTTAGTTATACACGAAGAAGCTTTTGCAATTCATCATCATCATCAGTAACTGGAACTTGCTGGAACTGCAATGCTCAAATCACTGTTGTTGATGATATATCAATGGTTCAATTCTTCTGTGGGATGTGTAACGCTATTCAACCAGTTTACCAAGAGGCTAACTACTTTCAGGTGCTGAATTGGTAAGGAAGGGTCTCACTGATATTCTACATCTGTTCAACTTCAATAATATTTTAATATTAAAAAATCCCTTTTTATGAAATGAAACACTTTGCCATAATCTTTCCAAATCACAATAAAAAATAAAACGTGAAAGCAATTGGTAATTAATTAAGCTTCACAAAACCATGATTCATGAAGATTTGTAAGCTCTTTCAATCTTCTTTCTTTGATTTACTTTTGTAGTTTGAATCAAACTACAAAAGTAAATCAAAGAAAGCAGTATTGATCAAACTTTGATCAATACTTTATGCATTGTAACAGTTATAATTGAAATCTGTGTGTCCTGTTATGTTTTGCTAATTCACAGCAAGATGGTACATTGTTGCAAATTATCAACAACAACAAAGTCCACACTACTTGCAAGTTCTGGTGTTGTCAGAGTGTGAGTTCAGGTCCTTCTCATATAACTGGTGTCTTTGAGCACAGAGACATTTGGAACCATAGATTCTTTGTCCTTCCGATAAGTGTAAACATCTAGTAGGGATGTTACAAAATTTTGTAATTTATCTCATCAGATTAAGCAGAACAAGACCTTATTGAATTCCGTTGACATCAAGCAAAAAAAATCCCATAACTTTCTTGACAACTAAGACTCTTAGTAAGAGAACTGAATGAATTTTTCAGTGATTATAGATTATGTTCATTCTGAAAAAGATATAACATCTTTTAATTTGGATGACCTGAAGTTAAATTATAACTAGTTTATTACCTGGCTGCAGAATGCATTGCATCACCTTGTAATCAAATTCAAATTCTCTTCAAACCGTACAACATTTAAATAATGAGCTCTCTGAGACGCCTGGCGGACATGTAGATAAAAGACCTCATCTTCAGCAAACTAATTTACACTCATGTTAAATGGTTTCAAGGCACTGTACTTGTTGGAAGGCACTAAAAACTAACCTCTACAGCAGTTCGGAACTTTTCGTGTGCTCTCGGAACATTCCGGCACGGTTCGCGACGATCCCCCAAGCAGCAGGTTTGGGGAGTTGTTACATAAGAGTGGACTAACCACTAGGACCTGGTTGTTTATATTTTCATGTTTAAAAGATGCAAGCACTGCTTCAGACCTCTTTATTCAAGTACATTTGTAGCAGCAGGTTTGGGGAGTTGTTACATAAGAGTGGACTAACCACTGGGACCTGGTTGTTTATATTTTCATGTTTAAAAGATGCAAGCACTGCTTCAGACCTCTTTATTCAAGTACATTTGTAGCAGCAGGTTGGGGAGTTGTTACATAAGAGTGGACTAACCACTGGGACCTGGTTGTTTATATTTTCATGTTTAAAAGATGCAAGTACTGCTTCAGACCTCTATATTAAAGTACATTTGTAGCAGCAGGTTTGGGGAGTTGTTACATAAGAGTGGACTAACCACTGGGACCTGGTTGTTTATATTTTCATGTTTAAAAGATGCAAGCACTGCTTCAGACCTCTTTATTCAAGTACATTTGTAGCAGCAGGTTTGGGGAGTTGTTAAATAAGAGTGGACTAACCACTAGGACCTAGTTGTTTATATTTTCATGTTTAAAAGATGCAAGCACTGCTTCAGACCTCTTTATTCAAGTACATTTGTAGCAGCAGGTTTGGGGAGTTGTTAAATAAGAGTGGACTAACCACTAGGACCTGGTTGTTACGCTCGGGTATTCTCCGATGGGCCGAACCCCTGTGGAGTTTAGTATTTAGTGCCTTCCGTACTTGTTGGGTAATTGTAAAAGACCAGTCTTCTCACTTGGTGTATCCCATCATAAGCATAAAATAACAAGCCTCTGAAAATTTAGGTTCAATTGGTCATCGAAGTTGCAAGAAAATGATGAAAGAAAAAACACCATTGTTGGACGTATTTGTGTGCTTTCAGATAGGAATAAAAGACTTCTAGCTAAAAGTCTGTTAATATTTTAGTGAGACATTACCTCTTTCTTGTGCGAAGGATTTCTGCTCTGTTCTTTCCCTTTTTTCTCAAAGAACTTGATCTATAAAAGGTACCAAAACCCTTTAAATCCTTGATTCTGGTTGGTCAATTGAGACAACAGCATAACCCAAATTGCACCCTGCGTATTGCGCTGTTCTAACTCTTTGTATTGTGCTATTTAAAGCTGCGTGTCATGTTTGCTTGAATGTAAATTTGTTATCACATGATTGATCTTGCAATTTTGAAAATAATGTTCTTCTGTGTCCCATATATCCAACCCTGCCTGCCTTCAGTCTCTTTTTTTATATGAGCAGCAGGTAGGGGAACAAGGGCCATGCCCACCGCCCCCCCCCCCACCCCAGCTCAAATTTGGAAGGCTTTTGTTTCCTTCATTAATTATGCCTCTAAGGTAAGTAGCAAAATTAAAGCATAAAATACCCCAGATTTTGCAGTAGAGTTTTTAAAACCAAGATAACCACCAACTAGAAAACACAAATAATTTTTTATTTTTTTATTTTTATTTATTTACTGCAGATCAAATACACAAAAAAACATTGTAAGATAAAACCGTATTTTAAAAATGCTTATAGATTTGACAGTAGGGCTTTTAAAACCAAGAGAAACGCATCTAGAAAACATTATGGGGACCTTTTTTCAATTGACTACTGTCAATGCTTCGGCCTAACTTTGGGTTCAGAAATACCCCACCCCCAACACACACACTTTTGTAAAATCCTGGAGAGAACTTTTGGCTTTCTCTGTGAAACGTTTTATTCTCTGGAAATTTGCTGAGTCAGTAGCTTGTAAAATTTTATTTTGTTTATTTTGCGTTAAAACTACAATCAAGTCCTGAAGGGAAAACCAATTATATTGCCCCCTATTTGTAATGTTGTGATGATGGCAGCAACTTAATATAAATTGGAACCAGAAAAATAAAGACATTAATTCTATGCACAGTTATAATGTACGATTGGAATTCAGATTAATGTTCTTTTTACAGCTATGTAAAAATAAGGCCACACTTTTCATTTACATTATTCTAACCATCACATTTAATAATTTTATTAATTGCAGTCGAAAAATTATGAAATATTTCAGTGAGCCTGACGATGTTTAAATGAATTTCAAAGTGGAAAAAATATATCCATTAGTATCTAGAGCCTACTTATTTTACTAAACTTGGTTATTCAAATATATGCCCACCAATACAGTATGAGTAAAATTTACACCTTTGATGTACAGAACTATTCCACTAATGTACTAGAAAAAAATGATCCTCTTCGTTTTATAATGTTCTGTACTGTACATATATTTTATCTGAGTTATACTTTACTTGAGCTGTAAGAAGTGAATGGATGAATGAATGAATGAATGTGTGAAAAAAAAATTGAATATCTACAGATTATCTTTCTGTTGTGTCAATTTGTGAATGATACAGCCAGAGATGTTGTTGACCTATCCACTGTCACCTCACTAAATGCGGATGGATGTGAAAATACTGTGAGAGTTTTGCTGTTTTCTCAGCAAATAGACACTGTATGGAGCTGTTCCTTTTACATTTGACTCTTATTGCATCAAACTTAATAATTTTGCCTATAAATCAGCATTTTGTTAAAAAAACCAAATGACCCACCATACCTTTGACAAAAGCAGTTTGCTGATTCTACATTAAACATAATTATTAACACAATACTTTAAACTGCCTTCAGAGGCATTGGAATTGAGCAACCGCTTAGTGAACTGTTCAGTTATGATGGATTCACAAAGTTCCTGAAAAAAAAGAAACTCCCACAGACCTTTCCTCTTTTCATCAAATCAAAAGCAGGCACACAAAAAGCAAAAGAAAAGCTTAATATTTATTTATATAATGAAGTGCTGTTTGATACTTGAGTTCGGCAAAGTTCTGCTGATCAGACAAAGTTATTTTAGCAGCAATGTACAGGCAAAACTTACAATGAAAAATTTAATCCTGGATCATTTCTGTATTATTACCTAATGAGATAATTTGGCCTTGTATTAATCATGATTGATAAGGTACTGCTTTTCAATCCCAACTACTAAGCACGGGTTCAGTTTTACTTCTGTCTGTCGCCTCTCTTTTTCTTCTTTGTTTTGTCGACTATGTCCATAGTTGTGACTTGTGCCATGTAGACCTTCTCTGCCTCGTACTGCATTTTGTACGCCTTCTCTGTGACTTTAGCGATCTCGTCATCTGCCTTCTTTTGGATCTTTGCAATTGTTTCGGTATACGCTATGTCCAGCTTAGCGCGGCTCTCATCTGTTTGTCTAATTGCCTCAGCGAATCGGCCCTTACTCTTTTCAATTTCATCAAGCAGTTCCTGAAGTCCACGTTTTCCTTTGTCGCAGGCTTCAGACAAACCTATGAGATCATGTTGGGGATGCTCGTAGGTAATGCAAATTGTGCACACCAACTTCATGCAGGTATTGCAAAAAAGGCATACAAATTGATCTTCGTGTACTTTGCATCTAGGTACATCCTCGTAACTCTCGTTGTCAACCTCCTCCGATCGATGCCTGGGCAGCAAGTAGACCTGGTGTGATTGGACTTCTTCAAGCTCCCAGTGTGCCTCTCTACAAGCCCCACAAAGAAGATGATCACAGTCCATACACTTTGACACAGCTTGATTTCCCTCATCACAAGCTTGACATTTGCCATCTGACCCCTGACCTGTCTTTAAAGTCTCCTGCAGCCTAGACTCTGCCACCAGCGCACTCAATGTGGAGTTATCAGGCAGACCATGGACTCCCTTCTCACTCAATGTAGTCTCACAAACGCACGTTGGGCAGACAAGTCTCGTACTCTGATCTGAATCTAGTGGCGCCTTCAACTCTTGGAGACATTTCAGACAAAAGCTGTGGAGACAGTCCAGCATTTTAGGTTTGATGAAATACTGGGTGCAGATGGAGCAGTGCAGATTGTCTTGTCTGAACTGATCCATACCTGATTGGCCCTCATCACTTGCAGCCATCCTCAACCTTTATGTAGGCAACTTGCTAAAATGACCTGGGTAAAATAAAAATAATAATAATAATAATAATCAAAATGCATACGTGTGGTCAAGTCAAAAGTAGGCTACATCCTTTTGTTTGGAAGAGTAAAGTTATTAACATAGGTTTTATCAACACACCATGAACCCAGCTCATATGAATGTCATACGATTTAGTGGTCACATTAAACAGCAAAAAAATGATTATTTTTTGGTCTGGGACTCTTTGCAAGCTTTTTCTTCAATTGCTATTTTATCCCTTTAAAAGCATTGAAAAATAATATTTTTGAGACTTTAAAATTATTTCTGACAAAAACTTCACTCAGACAGATAGGTTCTTTGTATTAAATCCTGCAGGGACTGTTCAGATTTAAACCAACTAGTTTCATGGTGAAGCAAACATTTGATACACAGCCGCGCTTAAAAAACAGCAAAGCAAGTTTCTTTATATCGAAAGTCCTTCATTCTGTGCCATTTCCATATAAAGTAAGATTGTTTTCCCCCATTCAGCTGTGTACATACAATGTATCATGCCTTCAGACATGGCCGAAAGACTGGAATTTATGGCTCTTTTGTATGTACTGATTACATGGTCTAAAGCCCCATAGTATGCATGTCTTCAGTGCAGGGTTGCATTATCAGCATTTTATAGATAACACGTACTGTGCCACAAAAACACAATTAAAGGACAGTATATATTTCAAGTTTTCAACTATTATTGTAGTTTAGTACTGAAGATGCTGTAAATGTAAAAAGTCCACTGGCCAAATTTATATCATTCCAATCTGCATGTGTCATGACTAGGACCATGACTGTTGAAAAGTGGTTGTTAGGTTCATGCATACACTGTGTACAATGTAATGTGACCTTTGAGTGCACAATAAAACAGGTTGCAGTTATGCGTTCCATCAAAAGAAAGCAAGCACAAACTGGGTTTATTTTCTCAGATATTTTGATAACATAAGCTTGAATACTTACATGTACTTGCACTGTGCTCCTCGACTCTTCCAATTCTAGGCCACTGGAAGAAAAAGTGTCAAAACTTGATGCATTTCTGTTCAGTCAAACTGCACTAGCATGTACGCTGATAGACGTACCACATCTGTTGTACGTATTGCGCAGGTTGGGGAATTTTTTCTAAATCTTTGCTAACCGATCATGTGAGAGGTTCATGAATTGTCTGTATGTAAATAAACACCTAGGTTGTGTGGATAGGGACTTGGCTAGACCTTGTACTGTATTGTACAGTATCTGTATGGTAATATGACAATACAATATCATATTGTGCATGTGTACTACTAGATAACCCTGCAGCTATGTGGAGGTTTTTTCAACGTACAAGGGAATGGGCTGGAAAATGGGCATAAAATGCAAACTAGTGTCAGGGTCAAGGTCAAAGGCACAAGTTACAATAAATGATGATGTGCTCCCATGAACATGTACAGTCAGAAAGGAACACAAATTTTTAACTAATTGTCAATAGGGAGCCTCCATAACTAGGCCTAATAGTTAAAAAACATTTACAATTTTAGTTTTTTTTTTACAACTTAGTTTTTTTAACACTTTTTCTTCAAGTGGCCAACTTTTAGTTCCTATACATAAACAACCACTAGTCCCAAGAAATGTGAGTCTGCAATGCTGTCATTCAATTTGTTTTCCTTTTTTTTTTTTTCACAATGTTTGATTTCTCACCAAAACTATAATATGACAATTCCAAAAGTCCCTGATAAGTCCCATGTTTAGTATGGTGTGTTTTTGTTGAGAAGTAGAGCACCATAATTAATTAATTAGATGATCTCATCTGGATCATTACAGGGGTGGTGCAAACTAGTGCCAGATAAAAAAAAAAACAGAGATATTTGTTGATATCATAAATGTTTAATACTTCATTCTGCAGTGGATTGGTGAAGGCCAAAACTGCAAAAATTAGCCCTTTCACCCTCAACAAAAGCTACCAACACACAAACATACATACATGTCAGGAGAGTAGTTTAATTCTGTTGGGGCAAAAAGTCTGCAGACCAGAATTACATTCTGTGAGCAAAGAACTATTACATGAGAGGTGACACTTTATATCCTATTAAACTATTACCTTGGAACTTAGCAATGTATCTCTGTTCCTACATTGTACATTACCACTTATGTTTGAATTTATGTTAATTCTATCTAAAGGAAGGGATTATAAATTTGAGTGTCAAGAGTGTTCACTGATCTTCAATTTCGATTACTGTTTCATATGTGTAAATCTTTCTGCTTTCCTTTCCTTTTAGTGAAGTGACCTTCGACCTCAACCCTGCACAGCTAACACAGACGTTCAGAAATTTGCAGCGACAGTTGCATCCTGACAAATTTAGCATCAAACCAAAGGTACGTACATGTATGATTTAGCTCATCAGACTCGTGTTTTGATGGCTGAATCAGCTAAGTGTGGGTTTGATTCCTGGTCATGACACTTAGGTTCTTTAGAAAGGCAGTTAGCCATAAATTGCTTCTCTTAACCCAGGTGTATTTAGTTTGAACTTGAACAGGTTTATAAAGTTTGAGGAATGGTCTAAGTATGGCTGACAAACCAGATGTGAAGAGAATTTGGATTATGGTATTAACTTGAATTTAAACATTTGAATATCCTACGATTGAAAGCAGTGAAAATAGTGTTCACCATTTCTTGTGACTCTGTAGACGAATTGAACATAAACTTTTACAGGTTTCTTGTTTCACATTATATGCTTTTTCACACAAAGTGCGGATGGTCTTTGACAATTACCAACGTTGGCCGCATGCTTTAAGTAACTCTATGAAATCAGACTCTGGTAGGGAGAAGTAATCCTGGAGAAGTTCTTTGAATTAATAAGTTACTCGCAAGTGTAGAGCAACAATACTCTGCAGCGCTGGGTCTTGTTTCAAATGAAATCAAAGATATTCTGAATTACTTTCCGTACAGGTGGAGCAGGAATTTTCTGCTGAGCAGTCTTCACAAGTGAATAAGGCCTACAGCACCTTGTTAAAGCCATTATCCAGAGGCTTGTACCTGGTAAGTCACACTAGAAGAGTGAAAAGATCTTGCTTATGTGCAGGTCAAGTTAGCACTTACCCCTGACAGGCAGTAAGTGGTATTTTCCATAGCTGAGTGATTTCTCAAAGTTGGCAAGCAAGCTTGATCACCATAAGGGCAGCATACAACAAAAAAGTTGGCAAGAAATAAATGGCATCTTGGGTAAACACAAGGAGCCCACACTCCCAGGTAGTTTTCTGATGATTGGTGACTACTGTGTCTCACAAACTGTTGATGTTTTCAACTCTGATTAAAACAAATTCTTCACAAAGTTTGGTTGATGGTGGCTGCAGGTTTTATATCATCATTTTTATTCTTTTCTGGTTCTATTGGTATAAAATTTGCCCTTCTAATGCTGAACCTCGTCCTGACAATTTCAATCTCTCCTTCTTGAGTGGACATTTACCTCTTCACTTCAGCTTGCTAAAATCATTCCCGTCTTCACAACCGGATTTAGAGGAACATTAAGAATTAAAAGGCTATTTTATTCTTTTCTGGTTTCTCTACTTCTCGAAAGGCTGATGTATAATGGTCTTTTTTGTTTTGTTCATTCAATTTCCTGTTTGATCATCAATTTGTCTTTAGATCTAAACATTCCACCGACTCAGCCCTTGTTGATAGAGTTACTCAAGAACTATTTCCTTACCTTTTCTTCTTCATTGTGTTTGACAGTTAGAGCTGAATGGGTTGACCATTGAGGAAGGAGATTCAGGAATTGAACCAGAGTTCTTGATGGAGGTGATGGAAACCAATGAAGAACTGGCGGATAGCAAGGATGAGGAGACTGTGAGGAGAATAGGAAAGGAGAATGATGGTAAGTAGTTTAGGATGACTATTGACTATGAAATCCTTTAAGGCATTGGGACCTGTAAGTCAGGAAGCGCAGATGAGGCCGCCCTAGGACAACATGAAAAGTGTAATCCAGACTAGGCAATTGGTGGTCTGTGGAGGAGGCAGAAGTGGCAGCTCAAGATAGGTTTATTTGAAAGCTTCTCACCAGTCAGGCAGCTGAAGTCAGAAGTGTAAAAATATCAAAGTTACATTTAAATGATAAACAAATATGCCATAAACGAGAAAAAATTGCATTCCTGTCAAAAACAAATTCACTCAAGTGGGTCTTTAAACCATCAAACTTTATGGTTAAACTTATACATGGTATTTTCAGAATATGGGATTTAGAAAGATTGAGTTTTACAATGTTTCATGCAAACTGGAGAGGGCTGGCCCATTGAACCATAGTTATTCTTTTCCTGGTTTGTTTTGCAGTGATGCTTGAAAGTCTATTGAAGGATCTGTCGGAGGCATTCTCAAAGAGTAAGTTCTGTATAAGATTTAATTTTGCTAATCTCTACTCTCAACTAAAATTCTCAGCCTGTGGATATTATGCTAGCTCCAAGCTTGCTTTGACATGCATACCAAGGAAATTACCTTTGCCTTTGTTTCCTAAAGCTGTCCCTAATACATTCTATTGCCCTTTTTCTGAAGTAAGTGTTCTTGTCCCAAAAATAATTCAGCACCAGCTGGAAAATGTCTAAGATGGTCAATTACTTATTTGTAGGCATTGAGCCACATGGGTATAACAGCGCCCTAGAAGACAAAGCACAGCATTGGTGGTGATTATTGAGGGGAAGGTGACTGGTTTAAATCTGATAGCTCACTGACCAGTACCAGTCCCCCAGAAAAATATTTCTGTTAAGATATTTATTTAAAAAAAACAGTATTTGAAGACCTGCAAATCACCATTATCTTGAAGGATATAAAAAGTAATTGGAGAGTAAGGGTTTTAAGGCAATTGGAATAAACTTTAAAGTTCTGCATCTCTCTTTTAATTTCAGAAGAGTACTCCACAGCCAGAGAAATCCTGATGAGATTAAAATACTTTGCCAACATTGACGACAAAGTCAAGGAGCACCTGGAAAAACATTCTTAATTAACACATTTTAAATTACACATTTTATGAAAATTAATCTCTGTTTAGTTTGTTCTGAACTGATTTTATGATTTCTTTTAAACAAATCCTTGTAAAACCAGTGGTGTAAGGAGGGAGGCGTGTTACCCTAATTGATTGTGTGACTGCTTTTATGTGGTATTACTCAGTGCTTAAAGGAACTGGACAACTTTGGTAATTGTCAAAGACCAGTATTCTCACTTAGTGTATCCCAACATATGCATAAAAAACAAACCTGTGCAAATTTTGGCTCAATTGGTCATCGAATTTGCAAGAAAATAATGAAAGAAACACCCATTACTTTGTGCGCTTTCAGATGCATAAAAATAAAAGGCTTCTGCTGAAGCCTTTTATTATTTGAGTGAGATTACCTCTTTTCTCAAAAACTATGTTACTTCAGAGGAAGCTGTTTCTCACAACGTTTTATATTATCAACAGCTCTCCATTGCTCATTACCAAGTGAGTTTTTATGCTATTGTTACGTACGGCCAACTCACAAGGTTAAACCCCATAAGTTGGTACGCACGGCAGACTAAAAAACAATGAAATTACCAAAACAAATAAAGAAAGGGAAAACCAGCAACTGAAAAAGACAAGGGTTGAAACATTCTGTGTACAGTAACAACTTATTAAGTAATTTATTTACAAAATCAAAGCTTACAAAGGGTGTTGGCAAAATGAAGTGATTTTGAGTAATTACCAATAGTGTCCAGTGCCAATAAAGTCAATTTATACCTTTGTTTTTTTAACTGTTTTTTTTTAAAATCCTATATACATGTAGTTGTAAAAAAAAAATTATCTGTTAAAATTTCATTACAAAAGGTGGTCACATTTTTGAGATATCACCGAAACTCCGGAGCGAGCGAATAATGTCTACAGGGAGAAAAATCCTTATTGGAAACGCAATCTGAGAAGTCTTAATGTGGTAACGCTTCTTATATTCACATTTGGGGGGATAGAAGTTGATATCCTTTTCCAGAACCTTAATACTTTGAAGTGAAATCTTTCTCAAAATGTATTGTACTATCCAAAGCTGTAAGTTTTTATTATTTTCAGAGTCATTACCTAATGTATACAGACCCTTTATTTAAAGATATTTTTCTACTCTGAACATGCAAACAATGTATTTGTTTTTATCTTTGGACTTCAGACTATCTGACAAAGTGCTAAAAAAGGCATACCAATCATTGTGTAAAATTAAAATATTGTTTGAAGTGCGAAAGTAAACTACAGTTTCAATTGGCTGGAAGTGCTTGTTACGTGAACAAGAAACACCAGGGTTAACCCGAACTAAGTGTTCTGGGTTCTTTTACATTCACTACCAATCCTAGCTCAAAGGACCAAGGGCTTAATAATCTCCAATCTGAAGAATTAAGCAAGCATGGTTAAATATCTTGCTTAAGGACACAAGTGCCAAGACTGGGACTCAAACCCACACTCTCCTGATCTGAATCACAGAGCTTAAGTCCAATACACTTAACCACTCGGCTATGACGGGCCACAACATCACTTCTCCAAACACCATCACTCCTCTAAACAAACATAGATACTGGAAGTCTGAAAGTATGTATGTAAATACTTCATAAACTAAGGTTATTATTAATATTATTATTAAATGTATTCGGCCATTTTACAAAAAACAATAACAATAGATGTAATTGGAAAGATTATAGTTATAGGGGAAAAACATATTTTAAACAGAACTACATGAAGGCATACATGCTAAATAAAGGCAACTTAAGCACTGGTCCTGAATGAAGATGACTGACATAAGGTTTGGATATAACAAGGAACATATGGAGAATAGATGAGAGATGAGGGTAGATTGGGTAAGGACAGTAAATAATTATGTAGAAGCAAAGAAGAGAACAGGAAGGTGTAGACCAAAGTTCATTGAAGATGGGTGAAAATAACAGTCAAGGCTCCCCGAAACCATTTAAGAGCAACTCCAATGCAGAGCTGCCAGACACTAGATATAAAGCCAAAACACTTTACCCTAATTGATGTTTGAAGCTTTGCATGATGTGAAGAATAAGAAAAAAACTTAATATAATAGTAAACTTGCAGTATATACAACCAAAATCAAATAAACAGTTTCTATTAAGTGGTGTACATATTAAAAGGCTTTGAATCTTATTGGGTGTGTTGGGGTCTTACAAATAAGTTGTTTTTCTTGATTGTAAACTTTTCTTTTGTTGATAAATGTGGTTTATTGCCACACCCTATTTAATTTAATTTTAATTTGCAATATTTTTAATGTAAAATTGTGGTGTAAAATTGTGGCTTAATCAATAGTGGCCTACTCCACCTCTTATTAAATTTCAATCGGTAGTTCTTATAAATATGTTTTAAAAAAAAAATTCAGCCTTTGTGCAGCTGCTGAGGAAAGTTTGTTTTATCATTAAACCATGTTATCTATCTATAGTAAAGAGTCATGTACTTTCTTTAATAATCCACCAAAAAAAGAAAAGGCAAGCAAAGGCATGTATCCCTTAATTTGGATTTGTGTGGGGCTTGCATCCAAAAAGTGATATCAAAATAAAACAATTTATAAAGAGCAAGCTGGGAGATTTCTAAAGGGTTCTCACTTTGTATAGAGTTGTGGAGAGTGCTCTATCCGACCACCACATTTTGCACTCGAAAACTAAGACATTAGGGCTAGCTTATCAGTAAAAATCCGGCAGAAAAAGGGAACTCTCTGCCGCTACTTTTTATTCAAAAACGCAAAAAGATTCCGGGCATTTAAACAATCAAGTCTGGGGCGTCAGCTGCGCGCACGGCAGGGCGCATGGCGCGCAATTTTGGAGTCGCGCATTTGATCGAGTCACGCTTGCGTCGCGGCACGCAATTCAAACGCGCACAAAAACAACGTGCCTGTGTTCGTTTGTGGCCGGACAGCAACGTAAACGATGGTGTTTTAGACGTACTTCATGTCAAAAATATAAAATTTATTATGAAGAAATGGTAAGATTTATGAATGAAGGAAACCACTAGCTTGACACTACAATGGATTAGCAATCAATACCATTGAACAAATAAATCCATCAGCGTATTATTTTTCTCGTCATGGGCCTGTCGCCAAGTTTCCCAATCGATAAGGAGCCACCAAACTTTGAGGATTTGAAAGCATTCAACATTTCAGGTAGGAATTAATACTAGACAGGCCGTAGTTTTAAAGTCGTCGTCATTTTAACTTAAAGTATAAAGGAGGTGTTGTGTTGTCAAAATCAAACCAACATGAAGAAACTGAGGCGTTATTTGTGGAGTGCAGTCGGACACAAAAGTGCTGTAAATCATAAACAAAACTTTGAGAACTGAAAGTGCTGAAGAAAAGACAACTGACAACTCATAAAAAAAAACACTTATTCTAATCTTTTGATGGGGCTATGATTATGATTATGAATGATTATTTCACTTGTTCAGTTGGCTGGCCTACTGTTTTTCAATTGTTATTTGCCTAATGTTTTTAATTTAGGGAAACGCCGTCAAGACTTCGAACAGGAGACAGATATAACAGAGTATGAATGCCTGACCCATAAATACTTTAAACGTTATGTGAAGGAAAGACAAGACGCACAGGAAGCCAAGGCTAAATTTAACGGTGAGAATATATACTTTGGGGACGTTTTTTTTACTGAGGTTGAGACTGAAGCAAAAGTGAAATGCCTTGGAATTTCGATATTCGAAGGCAATGCTGCAAACTGTTCTGGAGCTAGCTGTAAGTTGAAAAGGGGATTGCCCGTTTGACCATTTGACGGTACATTCACCAATCCCCCCCCCCCCAAAAAAAAAAAAAACACAACTTTGTTCATTGTCGTAGATAACGGAGGATAAGGGGGCCCCGCCCCTTCTTCATTTTGGATCTCAATTGGGAATAAAAGGTTCGAACCTGCATTCCTTGGGAATAAAAGGTTCGAATCTGACTTCCTTGAAGTCTCCTTAATAATGAAACTCGTTTATGGGGCAACCGTAAAAGCGGACAATGGTGAGGTACACGTAGTGCGCTCAAGTTATTTTGCGTGAATGCAAACTATTTGCCTCAAAAGATAACCAAGAAAGGCTGAGATGGTGCACCACACGGCTTATTATCCGGCTTATTATCCGGGCTCCTCGGTGGCCCGGACCGGCCCATGCCGTGTTCTAGACGCGCACTTGCACCCTATTGTTTTGTCAAGACAGTGAGCAAAACTAACAGGCAAACAATTTACAATCAGTTCAATACTCGGAACAGAACCAATAAAATAATATTTACAAATAAATTAAACAATCTATGGTTGGAATTTTTTGCTGTGCTTTGGTTTGAGACTTTAAAAATTATTTTGTCATTTTTTTCCCCCATGCATGTTACCCTTTCTTATTCAGATCTTGTGGGTTTGGCAGCCCGTTTCCCACAGTGGACTGAGGCAGATATAGCTGGGATGCGGTCTCAGTTCTTGTCCTTTGATATTAACCATGATGGACTCATAGACTTCCCAGAACTGTAAGTGTTAAAATATTAGGAAATTCTATACCCACCCTTGGCAAGAGATCCCCCAACTGAACAGGAAAAAAAACACAAGACAACCTTTTCGAAAGTGTACGTCTTTATTGAACTACTGAACCCTCGAATGGTCTAACTTTTTTTTTTTTTTATAGAGATAGCGTCTTGAGTGAAATGGGGGATACTTCCTCAAGCAGTGTACGCAAGGAAAGGTTTGATGTCATTGATGAAGATCATTCAGATAGTATAGACTTCGAGGAGTTTCTACATGTGAGTAACTCTTTTTTTGTCTAAGCAGTTAACAATTGATTTTAGTATTGTTCTTAACCCTGACAAAACCCACCAAGATGTTAGGCTTAATCGATTTCCAAATAAACGAAAACAATAGCCATGAATTGTTCAGTGAGTTTTAATGCCATTATTTACCACAAGTGTCATTATGATGCAATACACTTAAAATAACCAGGGACCAATTTCATAAAGCTGTCAAGCAGAAAAGTGACAATATCTTTGCTAAGCAAAAAATGAGCAGGGCACCGGTTGCAATAATGTTAACTTCATTGAATTTTGGCGTGAACCATTTTCTGTTAAGCAAGATTTGTCCGTGCTTAGCAAGTTTTGTGCTTACAGGCTTTCTAAAGGCCCCAGTCAGATTAACATAGTTTTGACTCTTGTTCAATCCCAGTTGATAGAATCCGTGTCGTCGACTGAACGAGGAGGGATTTCAGACACAATCGGTGCTATGTGCGAACAAGGCAGCAAAAACGCTAACATCATCCGCAAACTAACAGTGGAGCAACAGATCTATGGGGGCGTGTTTTAACGCAGAACAAGAAACCAGACACAATATACAACTTTGCTAATCTGTGTTTTAGTTTTTTTCATAAAATGCAAACCATTCAATGTGTGTAACCATTATCATAAGTTCGACATTCATTGTGTATCTGTTGGGCAACAAGTTTTATTAGAACTGTTGGTTGAAAATAACTAAGAAAGCATCAAAATGCACATTATTTTTTGTTCAAAACTGTACTGAAAGTGCCATTTCATTAAATTGCTCTACATATGTTTTTACTTTGTCAAAAAGTGCATCATTATCTGACTTCTGGGTACTAATAAAATTTGTTCATTCCAGAAATGTTTTATTCATTATTTTTTGTAATTAAAATATAAATAACTTGATACTAATAGGGTGGACGTGTACAAAATATGAATAAGGTTGTAATAGTCATCAATAAAACACAGAAACAGATGAAACTTTAATAACAAATGAGTCCTTTGCAAACTGGATGTAGCATTCTTGAATTATGTCAATTTAATGTGAAGATGTCTCTGAGAATACCTGTCACACCTGTCATCAATTAATTATGCAAATAAGGAGCAGACATATCAAAAAGGCGTTATAATCCATTCTTCTAGGACATTATCAAAGTTTTCTAGTCTGGAATGTCATGGCATGCAATGTGCTTAGTGTGCATTAAATATGCAAATTGGGAAGACCAACTATTAGAAATGTACAGAGATTTAACTTCCGTAAAGATTAGTACATGTAGCGTAAAGTTGGCTTGACCTAAATGCCAGTTGTTTTTCAAGTACGCTGTGAAGCCTTGGCAGAACAGGATTATATAGCATAACATTAAACTTACTGAAAAGGTAAATAAATGTATTTTGACTAATGACCCACCAGTTACCACCACCAGCAGCTCCAAGGGACACCAACTTGTCACTGGAAATAATGTGCTGCATAAGAAAACACTCCAGACAACTAGCCTAAAGATAATGATTTTGGCTCCAATGAGTAAAGTCAAGCACAAAAATACATCCATACTAATAATTTCTTAATTGAAATTAATGTTAAGCATATTATTATCAAACAATATGCCCATACCCTGTACTGTTTGTGTGCTTGAGTGTGCATTTTATACTCTTTGATACCAAGCACGTGTTAAAACCAAAGTGATCGGGGTGAAATTGGCATCCTTGGTTTGATTTTGTGTACAAATAGTCAGGACTTAACACAAACCAATGGAGACATCACATACTAAGTCTTTTGAATAGGAAACCAAATAAATTTAATTTAATTTAATTTGTTTAAATTAGAAAAAGTGAAACTCACTCAATCAGGATGGAGAACCACTCATTACCAAACAAGGTGCCACACCACTGCCACGGTTGGATGTGTACCAGAGCCATGCGGTACCACACATAATGTCTGACCGTCTTTACACAGCAAATTCGTTCATGGTTCACTTCCCAAAATGCACACCATCATGTTTGCACTAACCATAGAGCAGGCAACCATGGAGGAATTTAATGCACTAACCAGCCTATCCTGACTGTGGATAAAAGTACTGTGTCATTTTAAACGGAGGAATTGTCTTCCTTTATGCACTTCTGAACAGTCAACAACAATGAACAACATTTGCATTGCATACCGCCAGACAAAAGTTTTAAGACAGACCTCAAATGAATACTGTGGGTCGAAAACAAACTTAGCCATGCTTTCCTGTGATGTAGTAAAAGTGACATGATTCACTCTCTATGAAAAGCCTCTATTTTCTGTTAAAATGAAAGAGGAAATGTGAAGTTATTTGCAATAAATACCACAATCTTACCTTAGCTGTGTGCGGACTGAAGAACACTGTGTACAGTCTTACTCGCTTTCTTCAACTAAGTCAAAGGTCAAAACAAATCTGGAGTTTTGATTGGTCATTAGGCAAAGTCCAAAAAATTGTGACTAATCTATTTTTAAATGGGGGTTAACTCGTCAATTTTGTTGGTGTTTTTGGTTTTGAAAACACTTCACAGGTGCAGACTAATCTCCTAAATAAATCGGACGTAACTTGCACAGGAACTCAAAAGTGTCCTTTTTATGGTTTATTCACTTTTTCATGGATAAAAATACCCAGGAATTAAACACATTATTATCAGACACCCAAAATTGGAATTGCGCCACCTATCGAACCAAAATGAATTAGTCCGTGACCTCAAAATTACTAGACACGGGGGAACCCGTTTTGGTACGCACGAACGTCATCACACAGCCTGATGCGTCAATGAACACAATGAGCCTTTCGGACGATCGTGCAAAAGACAGGGACATGCTTGCGTTTTGAGGTTGCAATACGATATTATTTCGGTTTCACCTCTAAAGCTAGCAATTTATTTTGTAGAAAAATGTTATAATTGTGAAAATACAAGCTAAATGTTGTGCTTTGCCGTGCAGACGAGCAGGTGCAGGAAACAACAAATTTGAATAAAAGTGAACACGTGACGTCTTTTGGCCAATCCATCAAAGGGTAATTACCGCCTGAGTATTTTGCCCTTACTGTGTCGCCATTACGTTATACGCGAGCGGACTAAAGCCGCCCCCGTGGTCGATTTTAACCCGGAATTTTACCCATTTTTTTGGATCATACTACCGTAAAGGTTGTGGAATATAGGAGAGTCATGTCTCTAATATGACTGCCGCAAATTCGGCGGCGAATGGTGCTAGTTTGGAAGATTGTCACACCAACTTGTTCGCCCTGGTAAGTTAGAATTTTGGGGTCAAATTGGTTGTTTGAAGAGTGTACATGTACGTCAGGTAATGGATGTGGTGCCGTGACCCGACAGCCATGGCCGAAAGACATGTCGACAGAATTTGACCTTGGACGTAGGAAGAAAATGATTAGAAGATGCGTTTTAAGACCGAAATCTATTGTCTATAAACCCCATATGTGACAATCTGGTGTTGAATACTCCCAACCATTTATCTTCAGTTAAAGGTTCACAATTGTTCGTGTATTTTATGAGGAAGTGTACTTCTACTTGGGCATGCTGTGCCTAGTTCAAAATTTTGTGTACGGACAGACATGACAGAGAAGCGTATACATAACTTGAAAAGGGGAAATATGTTCCATTGAAAGGCCTCTGTCAAATGCCGGCAAAAGGACGGGGATGTACATAATTTTGTAATCATCTCATGCAGAATATTGTTTTCAACAAGACAAATGAGAAGAAAAGTTTGAAAGGTTTCCCGGAACTATTAATATTTGTCAGTTAAATAAATTCAAATTAGGCCCTATTTTTTACTTTATACAGACAGGTTACAGAAAAGCAGCGAGATATACTTACAATTCCAACAGATTCGTAAACGAGGAACATATCCGCATGTATCTTTCGAAACAGAAATCATGTTTATTTAGGCTTTAAAAAAGTATAACGATTGTCTTAAATTTATAAAATAATTTGTTTGAATTTGATCATAAGGTTTATTGCGATTCAGACTGCAATGCGTTGTGGGAAGGAATATGGGGTGGTTTCTATGCAATGGGGTTGCAATGGGGGAAATTTGTAGATGCTAGGTGGCAGCAGACTTACCAGGTAAATCCATTGTTCTCGGTAATGTGCGCATGCTCAGAACTACGTAAACAATGGACATTTACCTGGTAAGTCTGCTGCCACCTAGCGTTCCAAAGTCTCCCATTGCTGTCAGATGCCCCTGCCATGCTTCTTGCCGCCATGAGTTTTAAAATATAATTTTTCATGGCAATGGTTGATACACATTTCTCCCTCGTTGCCTTGCACTTGTGATAGCAGTCCACAATGCAGGTTAAAGTCCATCTTGGTTTGACACGTGATGTGAAAATACAACAAATGCGAACCTGACACAAAAGTCTAACAATCAAATGTGCAGTAATGTACTGGTGGAAAGTAGTATGGCGCAGGTAAAATTAAATAATTGTGCCAATTAATTCAGATTTTAAAACTGAATTTGTGCTCACCCATGGAATTACTTAATCATAAATTCAGATTTACTTTTTTGTTTTTAGAAACTCATGTCACATTTGGAAAAGTGTGACTTGGCCTATCTTGTGTAAAGACATCAAACATTCTCAGAAAATTCACTTGGATTTCTTTTGTCTTTTGAGATTATGTGGTCTGTGTTCACTGTAAATAATCGGCAATTATGCCGGATTAAGCATTTAATATTTCGTACAAACCGCTGGAAATCAACCAACTGTGTGGACGATCAAAGTAAATGTATACTGGTTAACAAACCTCATGTTACCCTCTGTGCTATGTAACATGCTTAGTGTGCACCCTTAGCCATGGAACATGCGTCTTTGTATCACATCGCGTCTTTGTATCACATTGCGTGATTGGTTCTCGTCCAATAAAACTTGTTGCCATGGTAAAACAAATGCAAGTGAAAACTGGCAGGCAAGTCACTACCAAATCCTTCCTTTACTAGCATGCTGGACGAGTAAAATAACTTTCCTTTTCACAACAAATAGGCCTTTATTCCATTAAATTACAACATTTCTGAAACATGTGATGTTGATCAGAAATTCTCTTTTCATATTCTACATGTGTACTAAACTCGTGGAACATGCATCAATTTAAAGGTACATGCACAAATGTGTACCATACTCATGCCTCATGCACAACCAGTGAGATACACACATAAAGTATGTGTACATTTTTGTGTACACACATGTGCATTGTTTAAAATATCACACGGAAGTGTCCATACAGAACATGTACAAACCATCTGCGAACTTGCTTCCATTATCATACATAGTACTAAGTAGGCATTAGATACAGTATCCATCCAATTGTGAATAATCCAGCCATGGGCATTAAAATTTAATAGAGGTAATTAAAATATAAAATGCACAACATATTTTACTTTATCAGTTGTAGGACAAATTTAATTATAATATTTAATTATGCCTGCCTGTTGGTAACAGAAACACTCTTGGCAAAAATAT
The DNA here is from genome assembly GCF_032118995.1 of Asterias amurensis. Classification (NCBI taxonomy): domain Eukaryota; kingdom Metazoa; phylum Echinodermata; class Asteroidea; order Forcipulatida; family Asteriidae; genus Asterias; species Asterias amurensis. The sequence continues at coordinate 25,782,790 of NC_092653.1, read as the reverse complement.
GACTGACATGTTGACAAATTCAGTATTGCGAAGGGTCAAATGTCACATTATATGTGATTTATGGTGACAGGCATCCTTATTTTAAGGACTTACTCAGTGACAATAAATATGTGCGTTGGCTTGGCCCAGAAAACAATCTTATCGGTTGACAGCAATAACAAGTGAGGCCTGAATATTGATTGCGTGATGATTTAGTCATGACATATGCCTCCAGGATCCATGGAGGGATTCAAAACACACTTCATCAGCTTTCTGCTCAGTTGTTGATTTCAAGCAACCAAGCCGGTGAAATGCAACAATTTCAGAATTACTCTTTGAGATAAGTTTAACTTTGTTATGGTGGATAATATTTAAATTACATGTAGATCTTTATTAGTCGATTTGAGATGACAGATCCTTAGAGCAGTTGATGGCTGCTGTTAAATAACTTTTTATAAGCCATCATTAGTTGTATTGAAACATAATTATTTTTGACATGATTTGATTAAGAATAAATGTTTATTTAATTTTTTTTTGCTCTTTCCTCCTCAAGACGGATCTTTCGGGCATCAAATGGCGTAAGTTCAGCTACGATTGTCCCCAGGAGCCCCTGGGGCCCCTCGAGGATCCCGTCCTGGTTTCCTACTCGCGCTGCATCGCAGCTAACATTCTCAGCGTGTGGCATCGTGTCCCGTACATGAACACGGACCTATTACTCTCTCTAGATGTGCCGACGAAACCTGACCCCATTTGGTCTAAGGAACTATGGATTTATTGGTACGGAGATGACCCTAATCTGGAAGAGAAGATTTCACCGGATTTAAAAGGTAACGCATTGAATTTGCTAGAAAATTACTTTTTTTTCACATTTTATAGGTTTCAATTATGTGTATGCAACAATATGCAACCAAGTTTTGCAAAGCATATGTTGCACAAGCATCGCCTTATGGTCTTAATGAAGTCGTACTCTTATGAGTTATAAACAATTGTAGTCTAGAATGTGAGTCTTAGCACCCCCAAAATGCCCCTCCTCAGTCTTTTTTCCCAAAAAGAAAAGTACAGTAAAAGTCCATGTTAACTCTCCATGTCCAGATGCAAATTAATCTGGGCTACCATGTTTCATTTATTGGGATACTTGCAGAGCCTCTCGACTACATGAATTCTCTAGTTCCTGTATGGCAGAATATTAGCTCTGTACCATACCATGACAAAATGTGACTAGGTTTTGAGTAATCTTCAAGCAATAATTTGAGACTTTCTTGTTTGATGTCAAACTTGTCCCTTCTATAATCTTGATGGCAATCAGCTTTGATGGGTTTGGCACTACGATTCAACATGATTGTTGCATTACCCATTTAAAAATATAGCACTGTATACTATATTTATCACTTGGATGTGATCGATAAAGAACAAACTCGTCCAAAGTAAATCAGCAAATTACAGCCAAGTGCATTCTGCCTTCAACATTGACTTGAACTTTGGCTCCTCAGCGCAACCAATTTGTTTTGATCCACTAATCTTTTAGCAAATTTTGTGTCCAAAGTGCAAGAGGTATGACAGATAAAAAAATGATTAAATACATGCAAGTATGTGTATCCAGACAAATTTTTTGAATAAAACAAACACAGAAAAGGTAAAACACATTGAGAAGTACATACATACATGGTTTACACAAATATTCACACACTATTGAATACTCTGTGTCGAACATTGTAAATACTTGTTATCAGGACTCAGGAAGGTTGTATTTAAATAATATAGTTTCTTATCAAATATTGGTGGTACCGAAAAATACAAATGCCACTGAGCCAATTTACTGCCCACCAATAATTCAACATAAATGTAAAGGAGTGTAGAAAAAAATCCTTCGTCAAAATCATGGCGTTTCACAACAGTTGTGAAATTGGAGCATAAACATACATCCTCGTTCAGTGGTATGATACAGGCCTGATACTTCACGGAGGCATTGAAGGCGATTGCCTCAATGCCCCCTATTCATTGCCTTGGTCCCCTAAAATTCTCCAGTAGAAACTTTCAAGTTCCTCTATGGGTACCCTTTACCAAGAGAAAAATGCCTTGATGCCCTTGCCCTTTCAAAAACAAAGCATACAACCTTGGATATTGCATTGACAAACTTTTGTTAAAACATTGATAACCAAGACTGTTGAGAGAGGAACGCGAAGTACATGTAGGCTATGATTAAAGTTTTGGTTTCTAGTCTTCATTTGGCCAAGAAACAATACTAATAATAATAATAATAATAACTTTCGATTTATATAGCGCCTAATAATTAACACTTAATTCTCTAAGCGCTTTACAAAGAAGTACACTATAAATCAACAACAACATAAATATATATATATATAACAAATAATACCACTACAAGCATAACGATACAACAATACAAGAACGTAAACTATTGTAAGAAAAGGTGCGTCTTTAAGGCACTCTTGAAATCACCAAGGGAAGATGTTTTCCTGATCGTCAAGGGCAGAGAATTCCACAGAGTTGGAGCCGAAGCCACAAAGGAACGGTCTCCATAGATATGCATATTAACAGGGTGTACTGCAAGGAGGTGTTGTGACGATGATCGAAGTGTACGAACTGGATTATGCTTATGAATTAGATCTGACATATAAGATGGAGCAAGATTATTCTGGGCTTTAAAACACATCATAAGAATCTTAAAAACAACACGTTTTTCTACGGGCAACCAATGAAGTTTCTTTAGAAGAGGAGTGATGGAATCTCTTGAACGAGCACCCACTATTAACCTTGCTGCTGTGTTTTGAATTCTCTGTACACGGTTTAATTCCTTTTTCGGAAGGCCATACAACAATGAATTACAATTATCAACATGTGACATTATCAAAGCATGAACAAGTATATTAATAGATCTACTATTTAGATAGTGCCGGATCTGTCCAATTTTCCGAATGGCTATGAATGCCAACCGACAGGTTTTAGTGATGTGATCAGACATTGTGAGGTGCTTATCCATGATTACACCCAAGTTGCGTGCCTTACTAACTGCAGGAATGTCAACTCCATCAACAGTGATAACAATAGCATACAAGTTGCTATTATGCAACATGAAAGCAATGTGTTTGTGTAATGTTTGTGTCACCTAATACATTTATCTAGTGTGGCCATAATTAGTAAAAAGTATTTATAAACAAGTCTTCTGTACTTGAAATTTTACTGTACCTGTCTATAGTTGTACTTTGGCTTTACACATCTGATCATTGCACCTTATCAAATCTCCATTGTATAATTTATTGGATATATCAGCCAGTAAACAGGTCAGAAGGCCAAGCCTGAACAGACACAGTCATATCAGGAACATCTCTATTGATACCTCGGGATTTCCAGGCAAGCACTCAATGGAAGTAGGGGGTTATCAAGTTGCCCATACACCAGAAGCATTACACCAGAACCCCAGATGGGAGGCTGTGTAGATGTCACAAAATTATAATTATCCAGTATGAAAAATATGATTTATGTAACCTCCCGTAACCACTGTCACAATTTATAAGTTTTGAACCAACTGTCTAAGGCAACCACCGGCCTCGGGCCTGGGTCCAGCGTAAATTTCCAGCCCTGGACACATGTAGTTTATCCTTTTCACTGAACACATTTTTTATGAAAAAAAACCTATTTTTAATAGGCATCAGAAAAATGATTTCAAGACTAATAGGCCTAACAGTTTAAAGAACACCATAATGTTAATATGGACATAAATTGTAAGATGCAAACAATTGCATCACTTATTGGAATGTTTGTATCCTAAACAACAACCTGTGAGACTCTCTCAGCTCAGTGGGTGATGGCATTCCACAGAAAGTGTTCCCTAAAGACCAACTGTGAACTAGATTGAAGTGTGTACTGTACTTCGAGGGAAACGTTGTTTCTGGTCCATTCAAGCAAAGTTCCTATAGTTTAAGAACCATTTAAACATCAGGAGCTAAAATCTTGTTAGAAATTATCTTACAAGTTGAACTGGGACATTTGAAAAAGGAAAGTTGGCAAATTTGTTGGGCAAATTTCTACTGAAACGTATAATACATAGGATGGCATACGGCACTTTCCTTAAGTTTCAAACAACAATGCAACTTTTTACATTAATGAGAGAAAGACAAAAAATCTATTTATACATACATGATGTAGTTTTAGACAAAACTCACTTTGTTAGACAATGTTGTGTTACCATAACAATTGTTGTGATGATCAGGCATAGTGCAGGGCTTTTCCCATTGTGTAAAGTAAAGCGTCTCAAAAAAAAAGAAGAGTTTTCTACATGAACCTTATTTAAGAAATAAAAGACTTGCACTAATTTGGCCCAGCACAGTGATTAGCTATTCAGAAAGATATTTCTGTTGTGAAGAAATGTAGTTAACAACGCACAGTGTTCATGCACGTATGCAACCTTGACTGTAGCCACAGTGACTGGGCTCCAGTGATTTGACCTTCACACAGTGCGAGAGGCATTGCTACGTGATTCAAGCAAGATGCTCTTCATTTACATACACACGTACATGCACAGGTCAAGTGTGGTAAAGGCATGTACAGTAGTGTAAAGCTGTAGCTGAATGCGCGTGACTGAAATGCTAGGAATCGCTCTAATTTGAATTGGGACACTTGTTTTTCCATGAAGGGACTTCTCAGCAAGCTGTGCACTGGGTGCCAATGATAGCCATCAATACTTCTGGGGCACACTATGAATACATCCTTAGAATGTGGTTTTAAGATGGTGCCTTTGGTAGTATACTGTTTTATTTGTATTTTGTTTGACATGCTGTTGACATAGCACTGATGTTTTATTGTCAAACAACAATTTATGTTTTATGAATCAATGCAGATTGGGTTTGGTAATATCCATTAGAAGGGCTTCTTAAGAGAAAGTTTTGGTTAAAATTAAAACAATGCTGTCAATGTCATTGTTAAAGAGAACATTATAAATTTGAATTATAGCTCAATTATGCAATACAGTTGATCGGGCATACAGATGTCAAGTGTTTTTTTCCCCTTTTGGTAACTGTGAAACTACAGTGTATAGTGATGTACTTATTTGCTAATGGCTCTCTATTTAAGTTGATGTGAATGTAAACGCTTTTCTTTTTTGCACCCATCGACCCCTTTATTTACCACAATAGTGCAAGTTGAATGATCACATCATTTTGAATTCAGAATGAGATGTGTATTAGTGGCCTTTAACCAATCAGCAGTGGTAGTCGCGATCACCCATCTTCTTGACTGCTCAGGAAACTGGGTAGATTTCCTCTCGCAGCCAGCGGAAACTGGCCAGGCTCTGGGGCTTGTCAATCGTGATGCGACATCACCACAAGGTTTACAAGGTTCAGTGTGAATTGCCTAAACAAAGGCATGTCATCCTAAAGCACTGATTTGTAAACAAACTACAACATTGCAGAAGCTATGAACTGGGCTGCTTTACATAATTAGTAGATTGTCAACAGTTTGTTTAAATGATATAAACAAATGATTGTATAGAAAGCTTGCACAATCAAAATTATTTCGTAGACTTGGTGGATATGGGATGGGGGAGGGGGTGGCAGAACTAGGAAGTAAACTTAAAGTTCAGGTCAGTTTATTTTTACTCGGCCAGTTTGCTGTTCGGATGCTGTATACTGATACAATGTGAAGATCCCCGGTACTTGTATTACATGTACTGGTTAAAGAGTTTATGTAAGTAACTTACTCACTTGGAGATGTTGATTGTGGCAAATACTATGGCTGTACAAAGCACGAGGAGAGGGGGATCTCTATTTTGGGGAAGGTTGTACTGCCAACAAAATTATGTTGCAATCTGACCACTCCAAATGATCGCCAAGGGTTTTCAATGAGACTTTCTCTCTCTCTTTTTCATACACTACAGACATGTGTAAATGTTTCAAGATTGCATATTTTCCTCCCCAAATACAAGACATGCTTATGTAAGTCAGTCGGTCGCCCACAGGCCAGGCTAAGCGCTTACGTGCAAAAGGAGGAAGAGGCAGCCAATGATACTCTGTGTTGGGACATTGTGATTGTTAATATTTAGACTTAGCATTCCAACAGGTGCATCAGTGCATAGAGAGTGCTATGCTACAGGATGCCAGACCTTGACCCATGATCATTGGTTGCTGATTGACTTGTATTCCAAACATTCTCGGTATGTTGTAGTTCAATGTGATATACCAGAACATCAAATTGTACGTGCAATTTAAGGTTAGGAACTCTATAAGATTTTGTGACAAGAAGGGACTGATTTGTACTTTGTATATATCTCTAGAATAATTAATTGTGACTAGTTTAAGGAGATAAACTGGGGCTGTGCCTTGTAAACAGTGAAAAGTCAAGAGGAGAATTTTTTAACTTGATTAATTTTTCTTCTTCTTCGACACTGGTCATTTTGAATGTAAACATTTGCATACATATCACTCATCAGTCCTGCGCTAAATTACATGAACAATGTTGTTTAATATATAATATAGGCGTACAGCATGAGCTAGAATTCATCCTAATGTTGTGATCCATGGGGCAGCCACCTGTTCTGGTCCGACACTGCTCATCAGTCTCTTGATGCATCTTTAATTACCTTTTATTAATTGGGCACCATTTTGACAGTAGGTTGGAACACAAATATCCTACTAAAGGGTCCATGGCTCTGCTTAGTGCTTACCAAGATGTAGCATGATGTTCTTTCAGCTGATATAGCTGTGCTTAAGGGCGACATTGTTTTACTAATTTTTCAAAAAGTACAGCACCTCAGCAATATTTTAAGTATCGTTGCGGTACCCGCTGCCAAAACATAGGATTCGAACTGCCTCTAGCTACTGGGCAACCTTGGTAGTCTAGTTGGTAAGACACTGCTCTAGAATTACAAGGGTCGTGGGTTCAAATCCCACCCGAGTAACATGCCTGTGATATTTTTTCACAGGCATGTTACTCGGGGGGGAAGTACCGAGTAAGCTGTGCTAACTAACCCTCATCGGTGTATGGGTAAAAACCAAAATTAATATTCTTTCTACTATCATTATCTTCAAACTGTGTGAGTTTAATCCTTTAAACACAGCATACCTATACTACATACACTGGTGCAGTAGTACACACAGT